>NC_092232.1:40773896-40941067 GCF_036320965.1 Panulirus ornatus
CTCAAAAGAAAGTTAACCACCTTCCAACACCAAGATACTGGGGATGGTGTCGGCTTCCCAAAGTATGACGAAACGTAGTCAACACAGTAATTGTCTCGTGGTCAAAGAAAGCGAATCAGTGATGAGAAACGCTCAGTTACGTGCTAACGTTGTCTCCAACCAGGACAAAAGGCTAATGTGTCCTTACATAACCGACTCATTCTCACGTGAGCCTTGACCAAAACAAACGCAGTCAACCACACATGGCATCACAGCCTCGGTCGTTACAATTCTGCCGACCGAGTCATAATTTCCTCCGATCAGACAGACTGACTGACCTTCACCCGCTCGCGCCCAGCAGCACCAAACGTGTTCATATCATAGGAGCGCTAGACATACTTCAGTAGACTGCCGAGCCTTAGCTAGACAGACTACATCTTACTCAGGTTTATTGTCGTATTATCAACAGTGATAATCTCCTTCTCATGACAGAACTCTACATCATAAAGAACTTAGGGCATTTTTGTTCTTTGGCATCTCTTCACGTTAAAAGTTTCGATTAGTGGCTTCTTTTCAGGATAAGCCTATCACAATCTTTCTAGACAGCGGCGCGGAAGCAGATATTCATTATGATTTTATTCAGCCATTAATGTGCACCCGTCTTGTTCAATGCTCGGACTTTTACCCATCCCTTTAAAGTATCTCGAATGAAAATCTCGATGTAAGAGGTACTTTTCAAATGAGCATTCGCATAGGCGACTCGGTCATTACAATAACCCCTTACATTGTTCGTGGTGTAACTTTTCCTGCTGACTTGTCACACTAGGACACCACTCAATGGCACAACACAAGATCTGTCCTATTTATCATGTAAATGTTGTTTGCATTGATGATACTTTCCTCCCATAGTCCAAGAAACTCGCTCCGTGTCATTATTACATCTCCCACGCTCTGCTTCACGGTAGACAATACACATCATTTCTACATTTCCACTCATTGCCCTGGTAAACTGAAAACAAACATGACTTTGCATGGTGACACGTTAAACGAAGGTTCCAATCACCTTCTCGAACTTAGATGCATGACCACGGACTCGGACATGTCAGGGTAATCTCACTTACTGTCAAGGGACTATCGATGGACGCCTCTGCTCATGAGACTGCAGATAGAAAGGCCACCATATACATTGCCAATACGCGATCCACTCCTGTCCGTCTCCCCAGAAGTACTAAGCTTGTGGATTCTTCGTTTGATGTCGGGAATTCAAGACTGTTTGCAATGAGTTTAACATCGCTTAGTCCCAGGTTCAACTGATCCTCTACCACCTACTCCTACTCGTGGCTCGGCAGTACACGATTCGAAATCACACCTTACATACTTTCTAAGGTAGGATTAACCAAGCAAATGTTGACCAGTTAAGACTTAATTATTCAGTATAGGTCTACTACTGCCTTATCAGGAGAACCTCTCGGCAGAACTCATTTGGATGCTCACGCTATTAACTTAAGAGAAAGGAACACATCCCATTTACGTCCCAGCCTATCTGTTGACACACGCGCGCAGAGACGTACCAAACTTGTTCAGGACATGTTGAAAGATAATGTTATAGAGGAATCACGATCACCATGAAATTCACCACTTGTGATCGTTCCGAAAAAGGACGGAACTTTTAAACCATCATAGATTTTAGAAAAGTTAACAAGGTCACTTTGAAAGATTGTTTCCCATTACCAGTGGTATCAGAGCTTCTTCATAGCCTCGGTAACAATAAGATCTTTTCAACTGGATATATTGAGCAGTTTTGGCAGATTTCGTCGTCAGGAAAGCCTCCCCTGACTGCGTTCAGTACGTCATATGCATCATGCTCTTTGGTCTTCATTCCTCACCGATGGTCACCTCCTCAAGCTTAATGACTAACATTTTTCGTCACATGCTGGGCAAAGAAGTATTGGTTTATCTTGATACAATTGTCATGTCTCCGGACATTCCTTCTCATTTCAAAAGTCTTGGAGTATTCCTACGACTCAAGGATGCGGACCTAAGAATGAAGTTATCCAAATGCTTCTTTCTACAAACAAGAATTAATTGATTAGGTCACACCGTTGATGAAAACGGTGTTCAACCTAATGCAGATAAAGTAAAAACAATTGTAGAAAGGCCAGTTCCTTCCACAGTAGATAGTCAAATCCTTCCTTGGTTTAGAAAGATATTATCGAAGACTAATCGGTAATTTCACGAAGATCGCACACCCATTCCTTTTGAAACGGAGTTAGATTCCAGTGGACTACAGCGCAAGACAAGGCGTTTAACTTACTCAAGCAACACTTGATCGAGGCGCCTATCCTTCGATTCCCCAACTTTGAGAAGCCCTTCACTTTGCACACAGATGCTTGTAAACAGGGTCTTGGGCTGTACTTATGCAGGAGTACCATAGCTTATGCGAGTCGTTCATGTTCAGAGAGAATCGAGATGCTCAATAATCGAGTTCGAAGGCCTTGCAAAAGTTTGGGCACTCAAGCATTTTAGAGAATATATATATATATATATATATATATATATATATATATATATATATATATATATATATATATATATATATATATATATATGGTTACCTTATCTCAGTTTATACAGACCACAGAGCATTGTTAATCATTTTCCAACAGTATCCAACCGTCTGATGGAACAATTATTTGAGGCAGATTATCATTTAGTTCGTCTGAGTAACTGCCTGGCTTGGCAATATTCACTAGGTGAGCATGAATATTGCATGTGAATGTTTGTATGCGTTTCCGCAGCAATAAGATTGTTGTCTGATTTGTTGGGTTTTAGTTCATGTTGGCGTTTGTGCTTTTCTCTGCATCTTGTCACCTAATGTTTAAGATGAGTTCCTTTCTCTTGGGGCATCTCATGGCAATTGTCATATGATCTTTGAAGTTGAGGCAGTGTATCTCATTTGAGGAACAGTACGTCCAGATGTAACCTTCTTCCCGCATTCAGAGCGTCTCTAGTTGGTAACATTCATACTGGTCTTAGTATTGTAAAATAAATCTTTTTTGATGTATGATAGAATGCTCGTGGAAAATGGGAGTAATCCGTTTTCTTTTGCCATCTTGGCGATATCTGATTTGTAGAATGATTTTAATGATATTTGACTTTAGGGAATTTCAAGATATCTACAATTTTCCCTTGTGTGTATTTGTTTTGCCTCTTCTTCCTCGTGGTTATAAATGTGCTTGTCCACGGTGAAGACGACCACCGACCTGTTTGCTTTTAGTTCAGGTGGATTTTGTGGGAAGAAGCTTTCCTGTTCTAGTTCTACTTAGCTTTTTTCATATTTTTTTTTCTCCATCTCGATTCGTTGTTGGTGGTAGTGATGAAGGAATCAGGGATGGGGATGACGCGTTTCAAATGTCATTTCTGGCGAGCACTTCTAAAAGTTTGTCTCTCCTATACTTGGTTTTACCAGATTTACTCGACTCTATCTATCTTTACTCCTTACAGAACGAAAGATATTCGTACAAGGGGCCGGGGCCCGACTTTGCGTCAGCTTAATAGGGGTTGGCCTCCTTCCTACTGCCATCCTTTTCTAAAGTATGAGCCCGGCTGCTAACAGGCATCGCAACCCACAGAACAGCTTCCTAACCCTATCATCTAAACCTTGGATGCTATTCACTAGCCCTTCTAAGGGCCCCCATTGTGCGCCACTGGCCCAGGGTTCGACTTCAGGACTATTCCAAAGGGACTCTAATTGATGACCACAGACATGGGAGGTGGTGTGATGGGGTGGGTGTCGGGTGGTTGGCCGCCGTAAAGGAGGACGGTCACCCGGAAGTGAGCGTCCCAGTATACAGGTGGGGCGAATGTCGCGCCAAGAATGACTTCAGTTACGAGAGTGAGCACTGGCTACGGTAGGTGCGCGCGAGCAAGCCCACAGCAGCAGCCAACTAACAGTGCGATAGGCATCTGACACCGCGATCAGCAAATATGGTAGTAAAAACGGTGGCTGGGCTATGTAAAGGTCGTCAGTGACTCGGTGACTAGAGAGCGATCGACGAATCTGGCCAAAGAATTGACGTTTTAAGATCGTCGGACCTCTGCTTGGTCCGACACGGGCCTTTGCGCGTTGGTATGTCAGTGTCTTGTGTGTGTTCAAGGTCTTCTGAGATGCAGGCAACCTCTTTTGGAGATTGTGCTGGACGCGCTATTTTCATGTAGGGGTGGTTGAGTATTCAGCTATGGTCGGGAGCAGGTGTTCCATTTGGTTCTTTCAGCTCTTGTAAGTAGTGAGGCCGCTGATATTACATGGTCTTCCTCATTGACGTCTGGGACTCTTGCTTGGAGACTTCATGTCACTTGCCAGTCCAGCAAGTAGTGTTCCAGTGGTGCATTGACGGCTCCTGACAGTAGACGCAGTCTCTAATGACGACGTCAATTTTTTGCCAGCTACATTAGTACCCCAGTCGTAGACGGTGTAGATTTACTAAGGCTAGCCTTCTTATTCCTCTGTTGTTATGTGGTGGCTCCAATAACGTGGTCACCATGTACCACTTGGCTGACGGATCCGGCATTGTAGGCGTCCGGAGCCTTGCTTCTTTCTGTAGCTGGTGTTAGACCTTATGGAGGGTCAATCTAACGTGCACCTGGATATTGCTAGAGCGTATAGCTGCTTTAGCTCCCTCGTCTGCTGTCTCGTTCCCTACGTGGCTGGGGATCCAGTGTATGGTGACGGGACCTTCCTGTCGCTGTAGCTCTTCAAGTTGAGCGAGGATCGAGGTGAGAAGTTTAATGTCTTTTGGGCGCCTGTGTTGCAGCGCTTGCGCTGATGACTTGGTGTCCGTGTGTATTATCACGGGCTTTCAGTGCGTGGTGGTTGCGTGTTCCAGAGCTTTGGAGATGGTTACCAGCTCCGTCTGTAGCGTGAAGCAGCCATCTGACAGCCTCCAAAGGCGAGTATGAACTTGGGTGTGAGGGGCCGCCCCCGACCTTCCCTCATCTGTCTGGTCCACTGTGCCGTCTGTGAAATGCGCTACAGCTTCAGCAGATGTCTCCGGGCAACAGACTGGGGCCAACTTTTCTGTCCAAGTTGTATTACCTGTAGACTGTCCGCTCCTTACCTGAATACTGAGCTCCAGCTTTAACCATGGTTGACGAACATTAAAACGAGAAGCTTGAAAAATAGGAAATCAGGCCTTGAGGGCCGTGCATGGTGCTTCAGTGTGGACGAAATAATTAAACATGGATGGAAACAAGGATGTCCTTAGTATCCTTCAGAATCGACTAAATGAGACATGTCACCCTCAGGAACTGCCAACACAACACAGATGTCGCCAGTATCCGTCAGAACCAGCAGATGGTTGCGGACCAGCTAAGACATGCTTCTATCTTAAAAGCTTCCACGTGAGTAATAGAATTTTTGCACCACTTGGAGACCCTTCAAACACAACTCTCGGGTACTAAGAGCAGTTGCTTGAGCATGTGGCACAGCAGTACACTGGACGGGTCATGCTGGCTGTTGGAAACTGTCTTTGCCCTTCAGGCGGATTTTTTTTTTTTTTTTTACGCCATTTTGAAAGTTTTTGTTCCGTCAGATCATTGGTCAGATACACCGACTCATTCATCACTTGAACGACTGCGGTGCGTCAGTCCCAGGTACAACATCTGCCTGATAACCGCCAATTTGTCCTTTACAAAGCCTCCATATACAAGGTAGACCAGTCGTCATTCGCTTGATAACCATCCAATCACTTGGGAAGCAGGATGAAGATTCACCTGAAGAGGAAGCCGAACAAGCTTGCCTCCCCGAAACAAACTATAGATGTGGCGATTTCTGAGTCTCGGTCAGATGGAGGCCATCATCAGGTGTGGTGATAGGAGGAGAGTCCTCCAGCAGCAGTGTGTCACCAGATCCTCAGCTAGATGGAGGCCAAAATACAGAAACTTCTCAAAAACAACACGAAACATAAGGACCCGGTAAGCCCCCGCAATTATCACCTAAACGAAACGAAATTAAATAACTAAGACAAATGATGATTACATAAGATGGGGTAAGCAACCAGAAACAAGGACCTGGGAAGCACCCCATCCCCTCCCCACCACCACCACCACAAGAACAAACATCAATAAAGAACTACAAAATATTCAGCAACAGAAACTTATAAGTTACTTCCCTCGAGCAACGGAAATATCTGGTAATGTCCACTAATTGGGAAGAATGGCAACATGTACTAGCCTCTGTTCACACACATTCCTGGACCTGTGGTAACGGACCTCATGAAAGGGTTGCAGTTATGGTAGGTCAGGACACATTACCTACCAGCATACATATACCTTCCTTCAACTCATCTGGACATTGTGAGTTTGGTGAATGTGTTGGAGCAGCTATCGCTATCTACTCTTGGGCGATTTGAATGGCCGCCTCATTTGAGAGGCCACTGCAATCATGGCCAGAGGAAGTTTTGTGATCATACTTGTTGATAACATGAGGAACTGTACTCATCACCGGTTCAACTCATTTCTACATCCAAACTGGAACTCCCTCCAACATGGTCAACTGACGCTGAGCTGTACTTGACATTGCAAGTCATGGAAGACCTACATGGAAGCGACCATTTTCCCATCCCTGTAGAGAAGGTACATAGCATTCCAGAAAGTGGTATAGAGTGTTGGCGACTGGACTATACCGACTGAACTTGCTTGGCGCGTCTTGCTGTCATGCAGGACTTTGTCCACATTTTAAGTCTGCTTAAGAAGCCGTCGACCGCCTGACAGCAGACTCCTCGGGGAGATATCGTCAACCTTCTGTACCTTGGTGGTTGTGTGTCTACAAACTGTTAGAACAAGAAAAGCTGCATCAAGGGAGATGGAACGATGCCCTATCGATATCACTTTGGTTCATTTCTAAAGAACCCGTACCAAGCAAGGCAAGGTGGGTGGGTGGGTACTCAAGGAGGCCAGACGCGCTTCATGGATTTAATACATGTCCTCCATAAACTCTGAAATCGTAGGGAGATCATCGGCAAGCGTCCCGTACTGCATGAGTTTGATATTGCAAATAAAACTTGACTCCATGACAGATCTCTGGAACGTCGTAATCAGACGGTCCAGAGATCTGTCATGGAGTCGGAGAGTTTATGTGCCAGATTAGCCACCCAGAAGACAAGAACGAAAACCGGTTACCTTAGTTCCAAGATGGGATCAACACAACTCCCATACAACCTACGCTTTACCAAGAGGGAGATGGATTCTGCATTATGCAGCTGCCGCAAGACTGATGCAGGAGTTGATGATATTCCCAAGTGATTGATATCACATTCACCGGAGAACTCCCGGGACTACTGCTTGTTTCTGAGTAACGTGATTTTCCCGGAGGACGCAGTGGCAACAACATGGGAGAAACTACTGTTGTCTTCGTTCCAAGGCTGGCCAGGATGCTGCACTGACACACAACTGCAAACCCTCACGAGCTGTATCTGCAAACTCCATGAAGTAATGGTCAATATTAGGCTGATGTGGTTCGTAGAGAAAGCTGTCTCCATTCCGAATTAGATTTTGGAAAAATGAGATCTCTAACTGACGCCCTTTTTACATTAGAAGTTCAGACGAGAAGCTCCGTTCAACGGTATCACCCGTGGCAGTTTACTTAGACGTGGAAAAACTATTTGATACCACATGGAAGCATTTTGAGGGCGCTACGTGGTATTAGCTTGCTAGAGGCATTTCCTGCAGAGATTCCTTGCATGCGGGAAGTTCTGGGTTCGGGTGGGAACAGCATCTCGAACTAGACAGAATGGGTCCAGCAGGGATCTTTCCTACTCTTGCCAACGACAACACCGTCAAGGCTGTACCAAAGGGCGTCTCGTGCTATCTGTATGTAGATGACTTTACGCTATATTGCTCAGGAGGAAGTTTAGGTTGCGTACAAGAACGATCACAGTAAATCCAGTATCTCGCTGGGCCACGGTTGCAAGTTCTCTTCAGACGAAACTGTGACAGTTGTAATGTGACTGTTGTAATGTGACTGTTGTAATGTGACCGTTATAATGTGACTGTTGTAATGTGACTGTTGTAATGTGACTGTTATAATGTGACTGTTGTAATGCGACAGTTGTAATGTGATTGTTGTAATGTGACTGTTATAATGTGACTGTTGTAATGCGACTGTTGTAATGTGACTGTTATAATGTGACTGTTGTAATGCGACTGTTGTAATGTGACTGTTGTAATGCGACAGTTGTAATGTGATTGTTGTAATGTGACTGTTGTAATGCGTCAGTTGTAATGTGACAGTTGCTGTGACAGTTGTAATGTGATTGTTGTAATGTGACAGTTGTAATGTGACAGTTGTGATGTGACAGTTGCTGTGACAGTTGTAATGTGACTGTTGTAATGCGTCAGTTGTAATGTGACAGTTGCTGTGACAGTTGTAATGTGACTGTTGTAATGTGACAGTTGTAATGTGACAGTTGTGATGTGACAGTTGCAATGTGACTGTTGTAATGTGACTGTTGTAAAGTGACTGTTGTAATGTGACAGTTGTAATGTGACAGTTGTGATGTCATGAAATGAGGTATTTCCAGCCAACCATCTTAGGACCGGATCCTCTGTAGTTCGTTTAGGAGGTCAAGTTTTTGAGTGTAATATTTGATCGAAAACTAAATTGGCTGCTTCATATCTAAATTGGCTGCTTCATATCTAAATTGGCTGTTTCATATCTAAATTGGCTGCTTCATATCTAAATTGGCTGCCTCATATCTAAATTGGCTGCTTCATATCTAAATTGGCCGCTTCATATCCAAAAACTTGAAGGTCACACAAGCGCTCTGAACCCTGTGGCTACTTCTTCCCACAATGTGGAGGGCAGACCACACTATGTTCCTAAACCAAGCGCTAATCCGTAGCAACATGGAATATGGATGTCAGGTATTTTCGTCGTCGTTATCCATATTCCTCAGTATGTTGGATCCTGTACACAACGAAGCTCCAAAGATCTGCACTGGGGTCTTGCGATCTTCTCCAGCACAATCCTTAGGTATACAGAGTGGAGAACCACCTCCACAACTGCAATGTGAACTTGATTTACAATGATAAGTTAGAGATTCTTATTCTTCCGCTTGTAAGGCTGCGATCGACTTTAGAACGGATGCACTACTTTGGAGGGAGTATGTGTACTGTCTTAGGATTTTAATAGTGAGAAAGTCTCGGATCCCAACAAAGACCAATCTGGTGCAGACACACTGCACTGGAGGAGGGAAAACACGGAAGTGAAAATTGGGCAGAGATTCCTAGAACACATTTCAAAGCAGCAAGGTTCACTAAACTGAACAATGTGGAGGCTGTTCCAGGTAGCCTACCTCCTTCTCCATCGCTGAGAATTATGCCGTAATCTCACCTGTAAAGACAACCGAGGTATAAGATCACCAATATATAGTTATCTAGTCTGATTCTCGCAGTGTTATGCAACCCATCGACACATTAAACTGACCTCATCCAGTGGTGACGAAGCTGCACGTGTTCGTCGCGACACCAGAAGATATCTCAATGCTCGGTCGCTACTCGTGTTTGTGGGAGACGAATGAGTAGACCAGGAAGCAAAGGCGGCTGTAGCTACTTGCTGGGATGCTCGTTTTCCTCTCCAGCACAGCAGTATGAAGCCCCACCGTAGATGGAGAAAGACAACAAATTGCGAAGAATTATTAGCAGACCTTGGCAGCTGTGTGAAGAGGGTACTCTGCAGGCGACTAATGGAAGTGGGTCAAGCAAGGCTAAGGATGGTACACACAAGATTAACTCCTGGGCAACCAACCTACACTTGGTGAGGAGTGTCAGTTACCATTAACAATGGCTCATGTTGTGTGATGTTCGTAGCCTTAAGAAAATGTTCAACTTTTCCCTTGACACGAAAAATGTAATTAGTATAAGACTGTAACATTTTAAATTTGATTTTGCTGAAGGAAACCAAAATTTTACTCAAAGTATGAATAATTTTGAGTGGAATTCACCATTTCATTGTATTAAGACAAGATCGTGTCTTACATTAGAAGGGCTCAAGCTACAATCATAGTTTGATATTTTGAGGTTCATATTTGAATCCTCGCTGATTATCTTGTACATGTATGTCAGTGGCAGCCGAACAACACAGCTGTAATAACGTAACCCTAACA
Organism: Panulirus ornatus; assembly: GCF_036320965.1. NCBI lineage: Eukaryota > Metazoa > Arthropoda > Malacostraca > Decapoda > Palinuridae > Panulirus > Panulirus ornatus. The sequence continues at coordinate 40,784,039 of NC_092232.1, forward strand.
GTAACAATTCGTCAAAAAATGTAACTGCGATGTCTTTGTGGGAAGGTAAATTCAGACAATTATACAGAGAAAGAAACAGACTTATCATTGTTTATATTCTTTATGAAGGATTTTTCTTTTTTTGTTTAGGTTATATATATTAATAACGTTCTGTCTAAATGATACTGTGTGATGTAAAGATTCGCCAAGACTAAGCCTGGCACGGGTTTTCGGATGTGCCATAACTGGCACAGGTCTAGTGTGTGTGTGTGTGTGTGTGTGTGTGTGTGTGTGTGTGTGTGCGGGGCTGGCACAGGTAAGATGTGAGTGCTCGGAGTACCTTTACTGGCACAGGTCGGTCATGTGTTTTCTTGAATGTGACTAATTGCTTCATCCCAGATCAACTGTGATCAGTTCTGATGTTATGTAATGTATTGTTTAAGAAAAGACATAAAGAATATGTATAATATGTAAGATGTGATTGATATGTATAGACACGGAGCAGTTGATCGCTTACGTCACTGGGGATGAAGCTTTTCATATTATACATAGCACACATCATGCACACAACTGCCGTTTCAGTAATGGCACCACGAACACACACACACACACACACACACACACACACACCTGACCTCCGATAGTAATGGCACACCCGAGAAAGAGCGATCATTGACAAGAGGCCGCGCTGAGCTTAGTCTGGGTGAATCTCTGAACACACACGTGTGGGATGTGGGAAATCATTCCTGCTTATAAAACCATAAAATGGATAATGTGCTTAGGTGTATGTAGAATATAGTGACTTTTAGAAAATACTCTCACTAAACTTAAACTTGCATAAATAAGGAGGATCCCTGCCACCGCCAAGATCCAGCAGGGTCTCCACGCTCACCATCCTCCCACGTCTGTATAGGAAAGAGTCTGTTTTAGAGGGTATTTTCGTAAATATGACAGATCCCTGCGAGGTTTAGACCCTGCAAATCTTTCTACACATGGGACAAGATTGTCACCATACACTGGATCCCCAGCTACGTTGGGATCGAGGGCAACGAGACAGCAGACGAGGCAGCTAAAGCTTTAGCGATATCCAGGCGCATGTTCCAGTGAGCCTTCAAGTTAATCACCAGCTACAGAAAGCAGCAAGGCTCCGGACCAAGAGGAATCTCCAGGATGCCTACAATGCCGGATCCCTGTCAGCCAAGTGGTACATGGTGGCCACGTTATTGGAGCCACCATATAACGACAGAGACATGAGGTACTAATGTAGCTGGCAAAACATTGACAGCGTCATCAGAGACTGCGTCTACTGTCAGGAGCCGTCAGTGCACCACTGGAACACTACTTGGTGGACTGCCAAGTGACACAGTCTCCGCGCAAGAGTCCCTGATCTCAGTGAGGAAGACTATGTAATACCAGCGGCCCCACTACTTCACAAGATCCAAAAGAACCAAATGGAACACCTGCTCCAGGTCATAGCTGGATACCCACCACCTCCCCTTCCCACATGAAAACAGCGTGCCCAGCACCATCTCCAAAAGACACTTCCTGCATCTCGGAAGACCTTAAACACAGACACCGACATACCATGCTTTTACATAAAAACTAAGGAACGGGCCGCCAACAGGCAGAGGCCCGTGTCGGACCAAGCAGAGGTCCGACAGTCTTAAGAAAAAAAGAAAAAAAAATTGTGATGAGACGAAACTCCTGCAACAGCACTGTGTCACCAGAGCCTCTGCCAGACGGAGGCCATCATCAGGACAATGTATGGTGACGAGACGAGTCTTACACCAGCAGTCTCACCAAAGATACAGTGTCTGCCCTGGTACACTAAGCCACTCCCACACCAACGGCTGTACCAGTCAACCTTCTCTGACTTCGCTTGAATGTGCGTGTGCAACTGACGGTAATGTAATTCAGGAATGATTTTTTTGTTTGAGATGAAGCAGTTATTCCCACTTTACACAACACATACGTGTACCTAAAAGAACCCATTACTCTACATTTATACACAGGCCGACCTGGGCCGGCAATAGTATCCCCACGAGCTGTGTCAGTAATGGCAACCCGAGCTGGGCCAATAATGAAACCTCGAGCTCAAACACACCGACTAGAGGCTACATGATCCTAGTCAGGTCACACATTCCATGCATAGAGGTCGAGCACCTGATGCCTTGTGGCCAGGACGTTGAAGCGCAATCCATAAGAGTCACCCTGCAAGACCGTGACATCATCATCTATAACATCTACAAGAGCTAGAGGGGCCCTCTAAATGTCACGGAATTATTTGCATCGGCTGCGCACAACGCCACGCAGGAGATTTCAACGATCACCATCCCTTCCTCAATTCAGCAAACGCCACTAATGAAGACGGGCTGCACCTCTACCACACAATGCTTGACACGCCTGATATTACCCTCCTCAACAACGGCGACCCAACTCACATAAGGGGAGGGAGACTCGATCTTGCCTTCCTCTCCCGCTTCCTGAAAGATTCAGCTCGCTGGCAGCTGCACCCTTCACTCACCAGCGACTCTATCGGTCAACAAGCTCCCTCCGCCTCCACCACCGAGATGGAGATATAACACCGAAAAAGCAACTAGGAGCTCTTCAGAAACAAGATCCAAGCCTGGCAAGACGAGCAACAACAGCAGGTGGGCATCACTCACGGACGTAAATCGTCTTCACGAGGAGCTAGCCCGAGCCCTTCAGGAGGCTGCAGATCTGGCCATCCCCAAGACCAAGCCCTCAACCAGACGACACCAAGACCATTGGTACTATTGCAGCAGAGTGAAGGAGCTCAACAACAAGGTCAACAGGGCTAGAAAGAACCGATGCAAATAGACACCTCCTACAGGACACAATCCGGTACGCCAGAGAAGAGACCAGAAGCATCAGGAGAGCAAGCTGGCTCAAATGGTGCTCCGGGCTTAACGCGCACACCTCCCTCGGCGGGATGTGGGCCTAGATCAAGAGAGCATCTGGGACGACGGTACCGCCACCACCTGCCCACCCAAATCCCAGAGAGGAGGCAGAGAGGCTCGCGGGTCTCTTCTCCGAGCGAGCAGCCACAAACAACCTATCCATGCAGGCGGAAGATACACAGAAAAGACTTAAACAGGGGAGGACAGCACGCATAAGGGAGGCAAGCAGCAGGCAAGACACAACGGACAGGGCCTTCACTAAACAAGAATAGGAAAAGGCAATGAAAGGGAGGTAGGGACACGGCACCAGGGGCCGACAGAATAACCTATCCCATGCTGCGCCACGCTGGACACGAGGCACTGCTGCAGGTCATCAACACCTCGTGGACACCACAGAAACTTCCACCGGAATGGGAAATGGCAGACATCCAACCCATTCCCAAGCCCAGAAAGCCAGAGAAACCACGACCCATCTCCCTCCTTAGTTGCATCAACAAGACGGCTGAGAGGATGGTTCTCAACAGGCTCCAGTGGAAAGTCGGTTCCATTCATCCCCTTATCTTCGCCTACACAGAGAACACCAGGACAGTTACCAACATAGTGGAGATACTAATCATAATTGACAGCAAACGGGCTGTAGTCGTCTTCCTGGATCTAGAAAAAGCCTTCGAGCTCGCCAGTCCGCTGGGGATACTAGAGACTCTAGCTGAGAAGGGAGTCCAGGGCAGGCTCATCGGGTGGATTCAGGACTACCTGATGCATCGCGTGGAACGAGTACGATTCCAAGAAGTCGCCTCGTCGTACAAGCCCCTCGAGAATGGCACCCCACAAGGAGGCATCCTCAGCCCAACACTTCAATCAACATCCTGATGGAGAACCTTGTGAAGCTCCCCTTCAGGCCTACAGCTAAGCTCCTCTACTACGCTGATGATCTCCAGCTGATAGTGCGAGGGCGCAGGAGAGTCAATAACGCCCAACAGGCGCTTAAGCTGATTGAAAATGAGTGCAACAGACTGGGGCTCAAGATCAACCCCAACGAGACAAGGGCGATGGCCTTCTGCTCCACGAGACCAGACAGGATGCTTTCTCTTCAGGAAACGCCGGTAACCTGGGCCGACACCCACCAGTGTCTTGGAGTGTGGTTTGACTAAAAACTCTGTTTCAGGACGCAGCTTTAGTATCTCCGACAGAGAACGAGAAAGAGAAAACCTAATGAGGTCGCTGACTAGCCTAGCCGCTGAGGCAAACATGGAGGTGCTCAGGACCTGCTACACCGCCGCCATCAGATCTCCGGTAGACCACTGTGATCCAGCACTCATTGACCTGAGGGATGACCAAGTGACCAACATGGAGCTCATCCAAAATGCTCTCAAGACCATGCTGGGAGCTCCCTTGTGGACCAGGATCTGCAACCTACAGATTGAAACTGGACTGCCACCCCTAGCAGCAAGAGTCAAACAGATAACAGTGGCGACTCTAGCCAGGATCTGCAGGTCGAGCAAGCCCTCCACCACGAAAGTCAAAATTCGGGCCGCCTATCACCGAGACCAAAGGACGCGAGGAACCTCCTGGTCGCACGTGGCGGCCAGTATCATCCACGCCTACCGAGCGGAGACATCCACACTGCAGACGGAAGACGCACCACACCATTGGTAAAGTTTACCACCTCCATGGGACCCTCCACCAGCCACCTTCGCAGTCACTGTATTAGGAGACAAAATGTCTAGCCTCCAGCAGGAAGACATCTGAAGACCGAGTCTGAGAGCCATGACCACTGAGACGCCTGCTGGAGCTGTGGCATACTTCACAGACGGATCAGTGGCTAGACATATGAGGGAAGGTCGGGAGCGGCCTTCCACACACAAGGTCATACTCGCCTCTGGAGGCTGTGAGATGGCTGCTCCGCACTACAAACGGAGCCAACAGCCATCTCCAAAGCCCTGGATCATGCAGCCACCACGCACTCGAAGCCCGTGATAATACACACGGACTCCAAGTCATCAGTTCAAGCGCTGCAACACAGCCGCCCAAAGGACATCAAGCTTGTCACCTCGATCCTCGCTCAACTCCAAGAGCTGCAGCGACAGGGACGCCCCGTCACTATACACTGGATCCACAATCACGTGGGGGTCGAGGGTAACGAGACAGCAGACGAGGCAGCTAAAGCAGCTACACGCTTCAAAAACATCCAGGTGCACAATCCAGTGAGCCTGCAACAAATGAAGCACCAGCTACAAAAAGCAGCAAGGCTCCGGATCAAGAAGAATCTCCTAGACGCCTACAATGCCTGATCCATGTCAGCCAAGTGGCACATGGTGGCCACGTCATTGGAGCCACCATATAACGACAGACATGAGCAGGAATACCCTAGTCATTCTACACCGTCTACGACTGGAGTACCAATGCAGCTGGCAAAGAACTGAAGGCGTCATCAAGGACTGCGTCTACTGCCAGGAGCCGTTAACGCGCCCACTGGAACTGTCAAGTGACACAAAGTCTCCGTGAAAGAGTCCCTGATTTCAGTGAGGAAGACCACATACTACCAGCGGCCTCACTATTTCAGAGGATTCAAAGAAACCATGAGACACCTACAACAGACCATAAGGGAATTCCCACCTCCCAAGTGAGAATAAATCAAGACTAGAAACTAGGGAACGGGCCTCCAATAGGCAAAGGCCCGTGTCGGACCAACAGGTCCGACGATCTTCACAACAACAACCCGATCTGGGCCAGTAATGGCACTCTGACCACGTACATACGACCCATGCCAGTAATGGGCCACCCGAGAACAGGGTGTCATTATAAAAGCCCATATGCCAAGCTTGGTCCTGGTCAATTTTTCACACCTTGTAATTATCTTTGTGTACCAACATATTCCCTGTAGCATTACGCCTTGGCGTGCACAGCTGCACTGAGAGAATATACAGTATAGCAGGTTATTAGTGGCACTGTGAAGCTGTTGCTGTTATGAAGGTACCCTGCTGACAAAAGCTGGATCGTCTACAGAGCATCATCATTCTCCACGTTGATGAGGACAACTTCAATAAGAGGTCTATGACGGCAGATGTTTCTGATGACTATGAAAGTGTTCCGTGCCAAGCAGGGCGTCCTGCCTCTTGTAACAAACTTGATATAGCCATCCTGTACGTGATAACCCGCTGGGCCAAGAATATAATACATGCAGATCACCATCCTGCTACGCAAGTACCTGGAAAGACGCTTAAAATGAGCAATATAGAAGATAGTAGTAACTACCATGCCAGTAACACAAGGACCTGGCTGGGCTTTCCCGCAATGGAATCGTCCTCGAATACATATATATATATATATATATATATATATATATATATATATATATCTATATCTATATATATATATATATATATATGAATTTCTGAAATAGAATATTTTAATGTGTATTAAGAGCACTGAATAACCTTAGAAGCTGCAGTGCTTGACTTATAAGCCTAAATTCTATAATCCAATCCAGAAGCAGACTCGAATTGTGTCAGCAGTGACACACTAGGGAAAATGAGTTCACATCCAGAGAACTGTCGGACTATGACCTTATCTTCTCGCTCTCTGAATTTTTCCCTGATCTTGAAATGCAATTGATATGCATTCCTGAGATAGTTGCATTATGTAGTGCTTATTTGGTTCCTTTTAACACTTGAGATATTATCGTTATTAACTTGCAAATAGTTTTTGAAAACTTGAAAATACAATTGGCGTGTGTTTGTGAAGACTGGCCTGAACTAAGCCTTTCACGTGCTGTTGTTAAATACAACCCTTTCCCAGGGTGTTATAACTGGCATAAGTGGTACGTGTGTTATTACTAGCACAGGGAAGGTGTGTGCTTTCGCGTTGCCTTTACTGGCACAGACCAGGTGTGTGTTCTCAAGTTGTCAGTGCTTACATCTGGTCGTGTGTGTTTTCGAGTTACACAGGTCGGCTTTTGTAGTGTATCAGTCTCCTTAAGTTGGTTTACAAATATTTAATTTCAATATTGCAGTAAAGTTAGATTTATTAATATTAATGACTTTTGATATACGCATAGAAATAATTTCGAATTTATATTTTTACAGCTTAATTAATTAAGTATTTACATAAAAGTTCAGAATAAAATTAATGGTCATCAGTATAGCGTGGTGTGGGTGATGGTGTATGATGGCGAAGCATACTTACCTGGCACAGGAGATACCATGATCACGAAGGTGGTTCTCCCAGGGCGAGGCTCACCATTGCACTACGGTGGTGCTGACCCTTGCGATTAACCCAAAAGTGGTTAACTCGAGTGTGTAATTTTTACAGTCGGGGGACTGCGTTCGCGCTATCCCCCTTAATAAGAATCTCTGAATATTCACAGGGGTGAATCGTGTAGGAGATTTAATTGGCGAGGATGTTGTACTTAGGGGTGATATGGATGATGCTAGTGGGCTGCATCATAGCTTATGAAGCGGTCAGGGGAAACCACAGAAAGGTGTGGTGGGGATTGGCTGTGGATAAGAGCCTCTGGTGTCTGCATTATCCATGGCACCAGAGCAGTGATTCTCAACCCTTCCTCTATCATTGACCCCCTCGGCTTGATGCAAATTATAACAGCCAGCATAAATGCACGGAAAAAGATGGAAACACCTTTATTGGTAAAGTTTTGCATGAAACAAACTTTGATAAAGGAAACAAATATACAGTCGACTTATATCAAACAAGAACAACCAGAAATACCAGAATCATGATCAATGTGAACTCTGTCCAGTCATTATATCAACCAGTTTATATATTTAGAGAACCTGTTGATGACTACGCTACCTACTCTCAGGTCGTCATCGGCTACTCGAGTAGAGAAACCAGATTCACATAAATATGTGGTGACAGAGGCAACAAGCTCTGTGAGGGTACGCTCAGTAGGAATGAATCTGAGTATCATCCAGAGATCAACACCAACTCTCAAATTCTTCCTGAAGACCACTAGAGGACTGAAGATCAATCAACTCCTCTTTTACCGGGCCATCATCATATCTGACAGTGTTAAAAGGTCTTAATGTCCGTATTTGTGTACGAATCATGTCTTCTGGCAGGTAGACAGTGAAGTGATGCTTCTGTGTGTTAGCATGTTCTGTGATGATGATGACGGATATAAATCAAGATAGATGTCACGCATTTTTTAAATGTTTCTCTGAAGCTTTGTAACTCTTTACCCTGTCATGTCTTTCCCAGTAACTATGAGCTGGCTCATTCTAAGAGACAGGTTTTTCGTTTCAATCCCCCCCAACACACACACACACACACACACACACACACCACCTCCTTTCATTAACGTCTGTGTTTCAATTACACCTCCTTTCATTAACGTCTGTGTTTCAATTAAGGTCAGATGAAATACAGAGAAGAGGAAAATCAGTCCTAGGGTTTGTGAGGAAATTCATTAATTCATGCATTTGTTGGGTTTAACTGCCTGCAACCCTTGTTGATTTTTGACTGAATATAGTTCCTACATAATATCATAAGTGCCGTCTAAACCTATAGGGGGGAAAATGATAAGTAAATGACAATAAAAGATAAAAGATATAGATATTGGAATAAAAAGTAGGTAAGTGGGTATTGTGTCAACGTGACAGCAAACACCACCCAGTCGGAACAACATTCACTGGTGCAGCTGCCAGGACTGCGAAAAAGGTAGGATAGATTAGAGATAGTCCTTCACCATAGCATGAAATACATACATAAGTTAGTAATATAAACATCGGTAAATCGTCAGCTCGACACCATAACGGAACCAGCTTCAAACCGAACCACCCTTGCTCTGGGCCAACAGCATAATGAGCAAGTGCTCCTCCCATCAGGCAATCAGCCCAACGTAGAAGCAGTAACACTCCAAAGTCAGCCCCAGCAGAGTCGAACCGACGAACCACCTTGTATCATCATTATTGCGCTCACGCAACCCATTTCGGCAATCTGGTGTCCACCAAGGAACTCTTACTATGTTTTTTGGATATTGTAGGGGTATTAGGAATAGAGGCCTCAGCAGCCCTGAGGATGGTATTGGTTACATTATTGACCTTTGTGTCAATGTCATCTCCGGATATGTCTAGGTTAGGTTCGTCTTGAGAATGACCCCCAATCTGCTTTCTTATGATTAAATCTAAACTGAGGCGATCTGATAGTATTGTTGCATGTATAAGAATGACAGATTGGGAAGTGATCACTTCCCAAGGAGTCGTCATAAGTACCCCAGGTGATGTCATTTAGTATATCTGGGGATGACAGATATAGGTCCATGGATGATGTTTCCAGTTCAAGCATCTACACGAGTTCCACTACCATCGTTCAGAAGAGCGAGATTAGATTTGACGATATAATTTACCGTGTGTTTCCCACGAGAGTCTGTCCGTATACTTCCTCACTGATGATGATGATGATCGTTGATATCTCGGAATGAATTTTTCATGAGGTAATTAACTGAGAAGTGAGGTGAACTCCTCATAAAGTGCATTGGAACCGGGACAGTAAATTGAACAAATGGCCAGATACGTGGTTAAATTTTACTTTACATGTGACGGCTTCTGAAGTAGAATTCGTCACTCCTGTATGGGGTAAGCTTTGGTGTACATAAAAGGCTACCCCATGATCGTCATCTCTTCTATACTGGTGATAGTTATCTAAAACAGAACAGTCGTGTTCAGATTGGTCTCTTGTAGACAAATTATGGATGGCCGATACATTGCAAGGAATAGTGACAGTTGTGCTTGCTTCTTCCTAAGACCTCTCCAGTTCCACTGAATGATATCGAATGCGTTGGTTTAAGATTTCTTTAGCCGGCCAGTTTTTTGAGCACCTCCCCCCCCCCCCCCCTTTCTTTTCTGGACTTCGGCGAGTCCGAGGTGGAACGTGATCGGCTCCTGATAGTGGAGACGGCGTTATCATCCAATGACTCCACTGAGAACGACTCAGTCGAGGTAGCCTCCCTCACTGGAGCCATAGGAAAGACGACGTGCGACATAGTTTTTTGCAAGTTTTGTAAATTTCATCTTGTCCTCTTTCATATTTTTGGGTTTGAGATCGCCGGACCTCTGCTTGGTCTGACAGGGGCCTCAGCCTGTTGGCGGCCCGTTCCCTGGTTTTTATGTCGGTGTCTTGTGTGTGTGCTTAAAGTTTGAGATGCAGGCAACTTCTTAGGAGATAGTGCTGGGCGCGCTATTTTCATGTGGCGTGAGGGTGGGTCGTTGGGGGTGGGGGGGGGGTTCAGCTATGGTCGGGAGCAGGTGTTCCATTTGGTTCTTTTTGATCTTGTAAAGTAGTGTGACCGCTGGTATTACATAGTCTTCCTCAGTGAGGTCAGGGACTCTTGCGTGGAGACTGTCACTTGGCAGTCAGCATTTAGTGTTCATGTAGACGCAGTCTCTGATGACTCCATTAATGTTTTGTCAGATACGTTGGTATCCTAGTCGTAGACGGTGGAGATTGACTAGGGTTTTCCTTCTCTTGCCTCTTTCGTTATATGGTGGCTCCAATAACGTGGGCGAAAAGAGCAGGTGGCTTTGGAGTACGATTCTTTGTCGGGAGAATCGTCAGTATGTCTGATTCTTTAAGGATTCGTTTGGAGTGGTGGAGCGTGGCAATTGTGACCATGACCGGCTTACATTTCAATGCCATAGCATAGGACTCATTAGGTTTGGGAGTCTCGTGAGTCTCCTTCATCCTCTTCCTTGCTTTAACATATGAAATGTTTTCCTTTGCCTTAACTGCGCAGACTTGCTTCTCAAACTTGTACCGAGGACATTCTCGGTACGAGCTTGGGTGGTTGCCACCATATTAACGCATAGTACCACCTTGGCCGTACAATTGTCAGCAACATGGTCCTCGCTGGCACATTTTCAACAATGGGATGAAAGAGTACAAGATTTTTCACCGTGGCCATACCTTTGGCATTTGAAAGGTTTTGGTAAAGTCTTACAGCTACCTTAACATAACTTATGGCAATATATTTCGGTAGTCTGGACTTGAATGTTAAAATGATAAGGGAGTTCTTCGTCGGTCTCCGTTAATGAATTTGGTGATAAATTGAGCAGCAATCACTTCATCTGCAAGTTCCTTTACAATGTCGTCCTCACTCATGTCCATGACATCAGAAGATTACTCGTCTGCATGAATTCATGGTCACCGGAATGGAAGCTACAACATCATGTTAATGGAACTTTCTTAGCTTCAGTATGTCCGTATCTAGACGACTTCGATAAGATTGTTACCACTAGCGAGTTTCCTTACCATTTCAACAGCACCAGCCTGGCCATCATCACTTTCTTGATGAGAAAGGGGTTGAGGGAAGGTAGAGTTGTTGAACTGGTCGCGTGTATCATGATCACGAATTCAGCAGTTTTATTTTGTCACGTATAGGTCGGTTACTACCACTATCCCCTACGGGAGTAGTGAGTGGATTACAAGAGGGGGCTTCCATCCCACATTCTGGCTAGGGTGGCGTACCATCCCAAAGAATGCTTTAGACACCTTACCTCTGCAAAATAAAGGCAGCTGATCAGACAGAAGAACGTCCCAAAGCAGGGCTGAACGCACCAGGCCGGGTCGGGTCGAGTTCTCATGAGGTTTTTTCTCAATTGGTCGCACAATTCTGTTCCACCAGCACCAACCTTTGTAAGATGTACCAATGGTCCAGAAACACCGGTAAACACTAGCTCGCTTCTAAACACAGATAAATTGATATATACACATATAATTCAGGGGGAAGGGAGGGATAAATGCTTTACTAAGCTATAAGCTAAGCTAAAAATATGGTAAATTAGGGAAACCTTTTATCAGTAGATATAAAGTGAATAGATTATTGTCGTACTCTGTAAGGGTATACCAATAATTTGCTTAAAGAAAAATCGTTTACTCCTCTATATTGGAAATTATTTGATGATTTTTTTTTTTCAAATGGTCTTCAAATGTTTGTTTCTATCAGAATCGTGTAAGCTGGCAACATTTCTACGGAACAGTTGCTAAATATGTGCTATTCTGATTGATTAATGTCTGAAAGACCAATATTTTCATTTGGAATGTAGTCACTATACAATACTTGTAATACGCAATGCTTACCTGGAAGTTAAAAGGATGGAATAGAAATCTTTTTTCTAAAAACCACATTTTTAATTTACATATGTGATTTAAGCCAGTCCCCCATGCCAGGCTTGTATGAGAGAGAGAGAGAGAGAGAGAGAGAGAGAGAGAGAGAGAGAGAGAGAGAGAGAGAGAGAGAGAGAGAGAGGATATTCTGCGTGTCCATGAACCTTTATATATATACTTGAAAATATTTTCAAACAGTCATTTGAAATTTTGACTGCATAGGGAAATGGAAGCACTTGTCGAGAGGGAAATCACACCTCGAGTTTACAGGAGCCCTAGACTGAGTGTAGCTGGCCCTTGGGAACGGATGTGCTGTTCATAGTGTGCCAGTATGTAGGATGATGCAAATTTAATATCTTGTTGATTTCAAAATTACAATAAGATTAGGTTTACAAATATTGTACATATAAATTGTTCTTTAAAATAAGCAAAAATGCCTTTATTTTTTCTTAAATTCTTTTGCAATTACATAAGAATTGAAAATATAATTAACGGTCATCAGTATAGTTTGGTGTGGCTTGTGGTGTTCGATGGAGAAGCATACTTACCTGGCACAGGAGATACCATGATCACGAAGGTGGTTCTCCCAGGGCGAGGCTCACCATTGCACTACGGTGGTGCTGACCCTTGCGATTAACCCAAAAGTGGTTAACTCGAGTGCGTAATTTTTACAAGTGGGGGACTGCGTTCGCGCTATCCCCCTTAAAAAATAGCAATGAATATTTATTTTACTTGGTGTTGAAAGGTACCATCATCCTCGCCGGCAACACTCAGGAGGATGAGAGTCGTGCTCGAGAAAAGTGAATTGCAGGAATGTTGTACAAAGGGACGACTTGCTGTCAGGGGAAATCACAGAAAGGTCTAGGGCTTGGCTCTGGTGTCGGCATTATCCATGCTAGCTACAGAACATATGTGACCAAATGAAGCCATTTTTATGTTATTTACGCTCCCTTGCTACGCGAGAAACTGCAACCAAATAAACCAAAATCCATTCAGTAGAGGTAGGGATGGTAAGGGTTTCATGGTAGGGTAGGGGGAGGCTTGGGTACCGTCAGTAGAGGTAGGGGTATCATGGTAGGGTAGGGAGAACCCTGGGCAGGAATAGTAGGGGGAGCCTTAGGTATCGTTAGTAGAGGCAGGGATGGTAGGGGTTTCATGGTAGGGGAGCCCTAGGAACAGTAAGTAGATACAGGAATGGTAGGAGTTTCATGGTATGTTAGGGGGAGCTCCTGGCTACCGTCAGTAGAAGCAGGGACGGTAGAGCGTCAATGGTAGGGTTGGGGAGCCCTGGGTACCGTCAGTAGAGGCAGGGATGGTAGGGGTTTCATGGTAGGGTAGGGAAGCCCCTGGCTACCGTCAGTAGAAGCAGGGAAGGTAAAGGTGTCATGGTAGGGTCGGGGAGCACTGGGTACCGTCAGAAGAGGCAGGGTTGGTAGGGCGTCCATGGTAGGGTTGGGGAGCCCTGGGTACCGTCAGTAAACGCAGGGATGGCGCAGGTGCATGCACGGGCAAATGAACTTATTGGAGGTAAGTTTAAGGAGTTGCAGCGCGAAGGATTAAAGGTGAAAAACGGATCTATAATATCACGAAAGTTGTCACATTGGTGAGGAATATGGAGGGGGGGGGGGGTTGATAATCTGTTCCAGATGAGTGAGAGTGAAGAGCGCGAGGGTGTCAATCCCCCAACCATCCGTGTGAGAGTAATTCAGCCATTGCCTGTGGTTTGTTTAAGATCGTCGGACCTCTGCTTGGTCGGACACGGGCCTTTGCCGATCTATACAATACAATAAATAAAATTTGGGGGAGGGAATGGGGGAAGTGCTTCACTAAGCTAAAAGCTAAGCCAAGAGAGAAAAAAAAAAGGTGAATAAGGAAAACCCTTTTGCCAGTTCTTCTTAATGTCTTTTGGGCGGCTGTGTTGCAGCGCTTGCACTGTTGACTTGGAGTCCGTGTAATAACAGGCTTCGAGTGCTCCCTGTTCCAGGGCTTTGGAGATGGCTTCCAGCTCCGTCTGTAGTGTGGAGCAGCCATCTAACAGCCTCCAAAGACAAGTATGCCCCTGGGTGTGGAAGGCCGCCCCCGACCTTCCCTTATCTGTCTGGTCCACTAATTCGTCTGTGGAATATGCTACAGATGTCTCGATGACCATAGCTTTAAAAGCCAGTGTCTCAGGTCTTCCTGCTGGAAGCTGGACTTCTTGCTGTGACTGCGAGGGTGGCTGGTGGAGGGTTCCATGGAGTCGGTACACTGTACCGGTGGTGAGGTGTATCCTCCGTCTCCAGTGTGGATACTGCCACTTGAAAGGCTTGGATAGCATTGACTGCCTCGTGCGTCCAGGAGGTTCCTCTCACTCTGTGCTCAACAATACGTACAAACAGGGAAGCAGAAAGCGAAACAGAGGAAGATCGTGGTAGTTGGGAGACAGCCCTTGAGCCACTAATATCAAAGTTTGGGGACTCATGGTCCTTCAGGCGTGGAACGGGTGTGTTGATGTTGAAATAAGCACAAATACCACCTTTGAAACGGAATGAGTATAGGTTATAGATGAACATGAGAATGAAACTAGTGAGAACATCGAGACAATTGGTATAGTGAAGAGAAAAAGAGGTTTGTCAGATTGGAAAGGAGAGTGAGTGAGCCCTTCTCTTTGGAAGTGAGTAAAGCAGGAATCAGGAGATTCTTAGCACCCGACGATGCCAGGACTAGAGGCTACATGTTCGTTGGACTGTATAATGATTACTTTTAAAAGCGACTGAGCAGTAAGGATATGGCAAGGAAACTTATGTGAAGATAATAAGATGAAGCTTGAGTAGGTGTATGGCGCTTGTAGGGTGGAGATGGTAGGACTAAACCTCAGAATTCTCTCTCCTTCCAGGGTCAGCATCTTGAATTGGAAAACAAATACTGATGTCTGAATGAATGAATGACAGGTTGTCAGTGAACCCACACATACAGATGTGAGGGAAGAAACAGAACCAAGGATCAGGGTCATGAGGTCCATCTACTGTGCTCTAGCTTTAGCCACGCTTGAGGAACATCAGAACGAAGGATGGAAAATAATCCAAAATCAGGACCTGACGGTCATGCATGGTGCTTCTGTGGAAATTATGAACGTGTTAACCAGGTTAGCTTCACTACTTCATCAAGAGATCTATGACAACCGAATGTTCATGGTTATGACAGTGTCCTGTGACAGGCAGGGCGACCTGGCTCATATGCCAGATATTCAAGATATAATACAGCCAGAAAGATGGGGAGCGCTAAATAGCTATAGATGCTCCAGTGCTTCGCTTATAAGCCTAAAGTTTATCATTCAATTCAGTCTAGAAAGATGGAGGAGTATCCCCTTCACCTCTAATATCCTATGGTCGACGTTTTCCTTCCTAATCTTGTATTGACAGGTATAACTTTATATTCTGGTGTAAATGTCTGACACAAGTGTGACCATTTTACATTTATAACAAACGTACGGCTTTTATCGTGGTTTGTTCATCAATAGACATATAATGAATACCAGCTCACTCTGGTCGCTACTTATGAAGTGTGTATATATGTACTTGTATGTGTGTGAAGGGCAGAATAAACAATAATCATGTGGGTATATATGCTTTGTGTGTGTGTGTGAAAGGGTCCGACTAAACAGTAATCGTGTGTTCAATATCTTGGTGTATACACTCACCATTAAGAACATTTTTAAACAATTTCGCTACCAGAAATGAAGATGAGGTAAATTATGGAAAATGTCAAAGTTTATCTTTTTTACAATTTTTTTTTCTCATATGAACAGTCTCCTTAAAAGACGTTTTAAAAAGCTTTTTTTATCCTTTCTGAAATAAACTCAGCTCAATCTCAGATACAGTTTGTTTCGTTATTCTTGGATGTATACAATAAAGTAGAAATGTTCTGGTATGCTTTTATTGTCTTGAAGTTGAAGCTACTTGAAGTCATCAGGAGTCATGAGTTGGGTTCTGAAAATGATGATGTTGAGTATCGCTTCTCGGCCTTTTGGCTAAGATCAAAGTGTAGTATCTGTTCTTATCAGCTTAATATCTGATACGATCCCCATGTGGGATCCACGATATTAAACTGATTTTTGGATCATGGCGAAGTGCTAGGGGCTTGCTCCACCTTTGCCGCGGATCGGCCCGGTATTGCAGTACCTCCGGGATTGGTCCACTCCCTTCGGGGAGACTAAGCCTTTCATTTGGGAAAATAAATTGGTCATTGAAAGATCACATGATTAAAGTTCAATATTAAGAATTTTTATTGCTCCATAAACTGTTTAATCCAAGTTCCTTTATTAGCTTCATTGTGTTATGAACTCGAATATGTAATTTTTTTAAATCTATTTTCATAATGTTTCATCTGTTTTCGTAAAATCATAGTGTGTGACTATATTTACAGGATGAGACGTAAATTACCTAGGAACGAAAATATTGAAAGAATGTGTTGACATGTAAATAAAATTACATAAAAGAAACAAACAGAAGAAACATTAGGAAAATAGATTTAAGATGAGGATTTGTGACCAACAGAGAGGTTCCCTTGCCATCAGAAGATTGCTTCATTACAAAGCTTCGTTAACAGTAAAGGACATTTTTTGTAGATAGCCTGAGTGCATTATGTTCACTTAATGATAATAATACTGTTTATTGTAAACTGATAAAACAGTGGATGGATATATGTTCTTTGAGAAAGAAGGAATGTAGTAATATAAATGAAATTGTTGACAGATTGGCAAAAGAATCAGTCTATAAAGAAAGCGTAAATACTAAAAGCAAAATGAGTTTAAATGAGTTAAATGGATTAGATGGAAAAGACAGGAATGGGAGGTACAAAAGATGCGAGAAATTTTATAACATGGAGTTTTCATTACACAGGTTTCACAAAATCAAATGTAACTTACGGCAGAGACGTATATTAGATATCAAATATTGTGGGGAGTTTGTTGTTAGAGATTGAGATTCAAAATATTTTTCTCGTAAGCAATACATCAAAGGACATGTGGCACCATGCTGGCTGATACATCCACCCATAGCTGATCAGGGAAAGTCCTCACTTTCCAATGATTTATTCTTAACATCGTCGACCTCTGCTTGGTCTGACACGGGGCTTTTAGCCTGTTGCCGTTGCGTTCCCAGGTTTTTAAGCATGGTATGTCGGTGTCTCGTGTGTGTTCAAGGTTTTCTGAGATAAAGTCAGTCTCTTTTGGAGATTATGCTAGGCGCTCTATTTTCATCTGGTTCTTTTGGGTCTTGTAGAGGCCGCTGGTGTTCCTCACTGAAGTCAGAGACTCTTTCTCGGAAACTTTGTGTCACTTGAGTCCAGCATGTAGTGCATTGACGGCTCCTGACAGTAGACGCAGTCTCTGATGACGCCGTCAATGTTTTGCAAGCTACATTGGTACCCCAGTCGTAGACGGAGTAGATTGACCAAGGTTTTTCCCATGCCTCTGTCGTTATATTGTCACAGGCTCCAATAACGTGATCATGTACCACTTGGCTGACAGGGATTCGGCATTGTAGGCGTCCAGGAGATTCCTCTTTTTCCGGAGCCTTGCTGTTTTCTGAAGCTGGTTATTGACTTGTTGAAGGTTCACTTTAACATGCACCTGGATATTGATAAAGCGTATAGCTCCTTTAGCTGCCTCGTCTGCTGTCCTGTTCCACTCGATCCTCACGTGGTTGGGGATCCAGTGTATGGTGACGGAACGTCCCTGTCGCTGTAGCTCTTCAAGTTATGCGAGGATCGAGGTAACAAGTTTGATGTCATCTTTTGGGCGGCTGTGTTGCAGCTTGCACCGATGGCTTGGATTCCGTGTGTATTATCACGGGCTTTGAGTGCATGGTGGCTGCGTGTTCCAGAGCTTTGGGGATGGCTACCAGCTCCGTTTGTAGTGTGGAGGAGCCATCTGACAGTTTCCAAAGGCAAGTATGAACTTGGGTGTGGAAGGCCGCCCCCGACCTTCACTCATCTGTCTAGTCCGCTGTGCCGTCTGTGAAATATCTTCAGTAGATGTCTCGGTGACCATGGCTCTCAAAGCCAGTGTCTCGGGTCTTCCTGTTGGAGGTTAGAATTATTGTCTCTCTATGCTGTGACACTAAAGGTCACCGGCGTTCCCTGAATGGAGAGCATCATGTCTGGGCTCGTGGAGCAGAGGGCCATCGATCTTGTTTTGGTAGGGTTGATCTTGAGGCCCAGTCTGTTGCACTCTTTTTCAACCAGCTTGAGCGTGTGTTGAGCGTTGGCGAATCTCATGCACCCTCGCACTATCAGAGGGAGATCATCGGCGTAGCAGAGGAGCTTAACTATAGCCCTGAGGGGGAGCTTCACTGAGTTCTTCATCAGGACGTTGAAGTGTTGGGCTGAGGATGCCTCTTTGTGGGGTGCCATTTTCAATGGTCTTGTGTGACGAGGAGACTCCTTGCAATCGTACTCATTCTTGGCGGTGAGGTAAGTAGTCCTGGATTCACCCGATGAGTTTCCCCTGGACTCCATTCTCAGTCCCTTCATATCGCCAGCGGACTGGCTGGTTGGTTTTGCTGTCGAAGGTGCTCAGTATCTCCACTATATTGTTTGTTGACCCGGTGTTTTCTGTGTAGGCGAAGATATGTGGTGAACGTTGAAATCCCCAAGGTACAGGATATTAGCTTGCGGGCGAGAGGATGTCACGGCCTTGTGTCAGAAGTTTAGACAGTCCAAGAAAGATCAACAATACGTAGAAATAGGAAAGCAGTAAACGAAACAAAGGAAGGGTGTTTTAGTTGGGGGACAGACCTTGAGCCATTAACATCAAAGTTCAGGAACTCCGGTCCTTGAGGCGTGCATCAGGTGTTGGAATGAGCACAAACACTACCTCTGAAGCGGAATTGTGAGTGGAGGTTATAGTTGGACATGAGAATGAGGCTATTGAGAAAATCAGTAGATAATTGGGTCTCACAGAGATGGTGTTGGTATAGTGAAGAGAAAAAGAGATTTGTCGGATTGGAAAGGTTGTGGGAGGAGCCGATACTACTACTGAGTGAGCCCTCCTCGTTGGAAGTAAAGTCGAGCAGGAATCAGGAGATTCTTAGCAACCCACGATGCCGGGGACTAGAGGATATATGTTCCTTGGACTGTATCATGATTACCTTTAACAGCGAATGAGCAGCCGGGAGATGGTAAGGGAATTCATGAGAAGAAAATAAGATGAAGCTTGTGTAGGTGTATGGCGCTTGTAGGGTGAAGATGGTGAGACTAACCCTCACGATTATCTCTCCTTCCAGGGTCAGCATCTTGAATAGGTAAACAAATACTGATGTCTGAATGAATGAATGACAGGTTGTCAGTGAACCCACACATACAGATGTGAGGGAAGAAACAGAACCAAGGATCAGGGTCATGAGGTCCATCTACTGTGCCCTAACCTTAGCCATGTTTGAGGAACATCAGAACAAAAGATGAAAAATACACCAAAATCAGGACCTGACGGTCATGCATGGTGCTTCTGTAGACATTATGAACGTTTTAACCAGGTTAGCTTCACTACTTCATCAAGAGATCTATGACGACCGATAGTTCATGGTTATGACAGTGTCCCGTGACAGGCAGGGAGACCTGGCTGATATGCCAAACATTCATTATATAATACAACTAGAAAGATGGGGAGCGCTAAATAGCTTTAGATGTTCCAGAGCTTGGCTTATAAGCCTAAAGTTTATCATTCAATACAGTCCAGAAAGATGGGGTAGTATCCCTACAATTCTGATATCCTCTGGTCGACGTTTTCCTTCCTAATCTTGTGTTGACAGGTATAACTTTATATCCTGGTGTAAATGACTGACACAAGTGTGACCATTTTACATTTATAACAAACGTACCGCTTTTATCGTTGTTTGTTCCTCAATAGACATATGATGGTCATTACTTATGAAGTGTGTATATATATGTACTTGTATGTGTGTGAAAGGGGTCCGACCCAACAATAATCATGTGGGTATATATATACTGTGTGTGTGTGTGTGTGTGTGTGTGTGAAAGGGTCAGACTAAATAATAATCATGTGCTCAATACCTTGGCGTATACACTCACCATTAAGACATTTTTAAACAATTTCATTACTGAAATTGAAGATGAGGTAAATTATGGAAAGTCTTAAAAATGATCTTTATTTGGATTTTTTTTTTTTCATATGAACAGTCTCCTTAAAGACGTTTTAAAAAGCTTTTATATCCTTCCTAAAATAAACCCAACCCAATCTCAGATACAGTTTGTTTCGTAATTCTTGGATGTATACAATAGAGTAAGTAGAAATGCTCTGGTATGCTTTTATTGTCTTGAAGTTAAAGCCGCTTGAAGTCATCAGGAGTTATGAGTTGGGTTCTGAAAGTGAATATGTCAAGTATCGCTTCTCGGCCTTTTGGCTAAGATCAAAGTGTAGTATCTGTTCTTATCAGCTTAATATCTGATACGATCCCCATGTGGGATCCACGATATTAAACTGATTTTTGGATCATGGCGAAGTGCTAGGGGCTTGCTCCACCTTTGCCGCGGATCGGCCCGGTATTGCAGTACCTCCGGGATTGGTCCACTCCCTTCGGGGAAACTAAGACTTTCATGTGGAGAGATAAAAAATTGGTCATTGAAAGTTCACATGATTAAAGTTCAATGTTAAGAATCTGTATTACTCCATTAACTGTTTAATCCAAGTTCCTTTATTAGCAACTCGAATATGTAATCTTAAATTATCATGTTTCATCTATTTTCGTAAAACCATTTTAGTGTGTGAATATATATATAGGATGAATGAGACGTAGATTACCAAGGTAGGAAAATATTGAAAGGAGAATGTGCTGGCTTGTAATTAAACTTACATAAAAGAAACATTAGGAAAATAGATTTAAGATGAAGATTTGTGACCAACAGAGAGGTTCCCTTGCCTTTAGAAGATTGCTTCATTACAAAGCTTCGTTAACAGTAAAGGACATTTTTTGTAGATAGCCTGAGTGCATTACGTTCACTTAATAATAACAATACTGTTTATTGTAAACTGATAAAACAGTGGATGGATATATGTTCTTTGAGAGAGAAGGAATGTAGTAATATAAATGAAATTGTTGACAGATTGGCAAAAGAGACAGCCCATAAAGAAAACATAAATACTGAAATCATATGAGTTTAAATTAATTAAATGGATAACTAGGGAGAAAAGACAGGAATGGGAGATACAAGAGATGCGAGAAATTTTATAACAAGGAATTGATAGAATGACGCATTACACAGGTTTCACAAAATCAAATGTAACTTACGGCAGAGACGTATATTAGATATCAAATATTGTGGGGAGTTTGTTGTTAGAGATTGAGATTCAAAATATTTTTCTCGTAAGTAATACATCAAAGGACATGTGGCACCATGCTGGCTGATACATCCACCCATAGCTGATCAGGGAAAGTCCTCACTTTCCAATGATTTATTCTTAACATCGACGACCTCTGCTTGGTCTGACACGGGGCTTTTAGCCTGTTGGTGTTCCGTTCCCAGGTTTTTAAGCATGGTATGTCGGTGTCTCGTGTGTGTTCAAGGTTTTCTGAGATGAAGTCAGTCTCTTTTGGAGATGACGCTGGGCGCTCTATTTTCATCTGGTTCTTTTGGGTCTTGTAGAGGCCGCTGGTGTTCCTCACTGAAGTCAGAGACTCTTTCTCGGAAACTTTGTGTCACTTGGCAGTCCAGCACGTAATGTTCCAGTGGTGCATTGATGGCTTCTGACAATAAACGCAGTCTGTGACTCCGTCAATTTTGACGGTTCCTGACAGTAGACGCAGTCTCTGATGACGCCGTCAGTGTTTTGCAAGCTACATTGGTACCCCAGTCGTAGACGGAGTAGATTGACCAGGGTTTTTCCCATGCCTCTGTCGTTATATTGTGGCTCCAATAACGTGATCATGTACCACTTGGCTGACAGGGATTCGGCATTGTAGGCGTCCAGGAGATTCCTCTTTTTTCCGGAGCCTTGCTGCTTTCTGAAGCTGGTGATTGACTTATTGAAGGTTCACTTTAACATGCACCTGGATATTGATAAAGCATATAGCTGCTTTAGCTGCCTCGTCTGCTGTCCTGTTCCACTCGATCCCCAAGTGGCTGGGGATCCAGTGTATAGTGATGAGACGTCCCTGTCGCTGTAGCTCTTTCAAGTTGAGCAAGGATCGAGGTAACAAGTTTGATGTCATCTTTTGGGCGGCTGTGTTGCACGCTTGCACTGATGGCTTAGAATCCGTGTGCATTTTCACGGGCTTTGAGTGCGTGGTGGCTGCGTGTTCCAGAGCTTTGGAGATTGCTACTAGCTCCGTCTGTAGTGTGGAGGAGGTGGAGGAGCCATCTGACAGTTTCCAAAGGCGAGTATGAACTTGGGTGTGGAAGGCCGCCCCGACCTTCACTCATATGTCTGGTCCACTGTGCCGTCTGTTAAATGTCTTCAGTAGATGTCTCGGTGACCATGGCTCTCAAAGCTAGTGTCTCGGGTCTTCCTGTTAGAGGTTGGAATTATTGTCTCCCAATACTGTGACTGTGAAGGTGGCTAGTGGAGGGTCCCATGTAGGCCGCACACGGTACCGGTGGTGTGGTGTATCCGTCTCCAGTGTGGATGTTGCCGCTTGAAAGGCTTGGATGGTGTTGGCTGCCTAGTGCGCCCAGGAGGTTCCTTGCGCTTTGTGGTCTAAGTGGAGGGCGTTCCGGACTTTAGCCTTAGTGGTTAAGGATTTGTCTGACCTGCAGATCTTACCTGGAGTCGCCGTTGTCGTCTGCTTGTCCATTGCTGCTCGGGGTGGCAGCCCAGTCTCCAACTGCAGGTTGCAGGTCCTGGTCCATATGGGAGCTCTCACCATAGTCCTGAGTGCATCATTTTGGATGACCATGTTGGGAACTCATGAGAAGAAAATGAGATGAAGCTTAAGTAGGTGTATGGCGATTGTAAAGTGAAGATGGTAGGACTAACTCTCACGATTGTCTCTCCTTCCAGGGTCAGCATCTTGAATAGGTAAACAAATACTGATGTCTGAATGAATGAATGACAGGTTGTCACTGAACCCACACATACAGATGTGAGGGAAGGAACAGAACCAAGGATCAGGGTCATGAGATACCTTTACAGACTAGGACTGAACTTCCTATGCTTAGGTTATAATACATCCAGACTGACCGCTCCCCACTTCAAGCTACTTGAGGAACATCAGAACGAAAGATGGAAAATAATCCAAAATCAGGACCTGGCGGTCATGCATGATGCTTCTGAAGACATGATCGTGTTGACCAGGTCAGCTTCACTACTTCATCAAGAGATCTATGGCGACCGATTGTTCATGGTTATGACAGTGTTCCGTACCAGGAAGGGCCACCTGGCTCGTATGCCAAACAGTCGACATAATACAGGTAGAAAGTTGGGTGGCGCTGAATATCTTTAGATCTTTAAGTGCTTGGCTTATAAGCCTAAAGTTTATAATACAATCCAGTCCTAAAAGATGGGAGAGTCTCCCCTTCACCCCTGATATACTATGGTCGACGTTTTCCTTCCTAAGCTTGTGTTGACAGGTATAACTATATTCTGATGTAATTGTGTTTGACACAAATGTGACCATTTTACATTCATAGAACCATACGACTTTTATCGTGGTTTGTTCTTCAATAGACTTGTAACGAATTCTACCCCCCTCCCCCAAACACACACACACACACACTGGTCATTTCTTATATGTATATATTTACTTGTGTGCGTGTAGAAAGGTGCGACTAAACAAGAATCATGTGGGTATATATACTTTGTTTGTGTGTAAGGGTCCGACTAAACAATGATCATGTGTTCAGTATCATGGTGTATACACTCACCATCAAGACATTGTTAAACATAATTTCGTAGCTAAAATTAAATATGAGGTAGATTATAGAGATTTAAAAATATCTTTTTTCTCTGGTAATTTTTTTTTCTCAAATGAAGTCTCTATCAAAGACGTTTCAAAAAGCTTTTATATCCTTCCTAAAATAAACCCAACCCAATCTCAGGTACAGTTTGTTTCGTTATTCTTGGATGTATACAATAGAGTAAGTAGAAATATTCTGGTATGCTTTTATTGTCTTGAAGTTGAAGCTACTTGAAGTCATCAGGAGTTATGAGTTGGATTCTGAAAATGATGATGTTGAGTATCGCTTCTCGGCCTTTTGGCTAAGATCAAAGTGTAGTATCTGTTCTTATCAGCTTAATATCTGATACGATCCCCATGTGGGATCCACGATATTAAACTGATTTTTGGATCATGGCGAAGTGCTAGGGGCTTGCTCCACCTTTGCCGCGGATCGGCCCGGTATTGCAGTACCTCCGGGATTGGTCCACTCCCTTCGGGGAGACTAAGACTTTCATGTGGGGAGATAACAAATTGGTCATTGAAAGTTCGATGTTAAGAATCTGTATTCTCCATAAACTGTTTAATCCAAGTTCCTTTATTAGATTCCTTGTATCATGAACTCGAATATGTAATCTTCAATCTATTTTCATAATGTTTCATCTGTTTTCGTAAAACCACTTTAGTGTGTGAATATATATAGGATGAATGAGGCGTAAATTACCAAGGAAGGAAAATACTGAAAGGAGAATGTGCTGGCTTGTAAGTAAACTTACATAAAAGAAACAGACAGAAGAAACATTAGGAAAATAGATTCAAGAGGAGGATTTGTGACCAACAGAGAGGTTCCCTTACCTTCAGAAGATTGCTTCATTACAAGGCTTCGTTAACAGTAAAGGACATTTTTGCAAATAGCCCGAGTGCACTATTTTCACTTAATAATAACTATCCTGTTCATTGTAAACTGATAACACTGTGGATGGATATATGTTCTTTGAGAGAGAAGGAATGTAGTAATATAAATGAAATTGTTGACAGATTGGCAAAAGACAGCCTTTGAAGAAAGCGTAAATACTGAAAGCAATAACTTTAATGGATAAATATTTAGTAAGAAAAGACAGGAATGGGAGATAGAAAAGATGCGAGAAATTTTATAACAGAGAATTGATAGTATGACGCATTACAAAGATGTTTCACAAAATCAAATGTAACTTACGGCAGAGCATCACCTGAAGAAGATAATGTGAGACGTATGTGAATGAGATTACAAATATTGTGGGGAGTTTGTTGTTAGAGAATCAGATTAAAAATATTTTTCATGCAAGTAATAAATCAAAGGACATGTGCCAGTATGCTGGCTGATACAGCCACTCACAACAGACAAGGGAAAGTCCTCACAATAGAGCTCATCATCATGACTGTTTACATTCAAATCTGATTATAGATGTTTGATTTTTTAAATCCTTTTGATCGTCGGACCTCTGCTTGGTCCGACACGGGCCTCTGCCTGTTGGCGGCCCGTTCCCTGTTTTTATGCAAGGTATGACGGTGTCTTGTGTGTGTTCAAGGTCTTCCGAGTTGCAGTCAATCTCTTTTTAGGAAATGGTGCTGGGCGCTCTATTTTCTCATCTGGTTCTTTTGGGTCTTTTAGAGGCCGTTGTTCTTCCTCATTGAAGTCGGAAACTCTAGCGCGGAGACTGTGTCACTTGGCAGTCCAGCATGTAGTGTACCAGTGGTGTGTTGACGGCGCCTGGTAGTTGATGCAGTCTCTGATGACGTCATTTTTTTTTTTTTTTTGCCAGTCGTTGACTGTGTAGATTAACTAGGGTTATATGGTGACTCCAATAACGTGGCCTCCATGTGCCACTTGGCTAAAAGGGATCCGGCATTGTATTCATCCAGAAGATTCCTCTTGGTCCGGAGTTTTGCTGCTTTCTGTAGCTCGTGTTCGACTTTATGGAGGGTCAGTTTAAGATGCTCCTGGATATTGCTAGAGCGTATACCTGCTTTAGCTGCTTCATCTGCTCTCTCGTTCCCCACGTGGGTGGGGATCCAGTGTATGGTGACGGGACGTCCCGGTCGCTGTAGCTCTTCAAGTTGAGCGAGGATCGAGGTGACAAGACATGATGTCTTTTGGGCGGCTGTGTTGCAGCGTTTGCACTGATGACTTGGAGACCGTGTGTATTATCACGGGCTTCGAGTGCGTGGTGGCTGTGTGTTCTAGAGCTTTGGAGATGGTTACAAGCTCTGTCTGCAGTGTCGAGTAGCCATCTGACAGCCTCCAGAGGCGAGTACGACCTTTGGTGTGGAAGGCCGGCCCCGAACTTCCCTCATCTGTCTGGTTCACTGTGCCGTCTGTGAAATATCTTCAATAGATGTCTCAGTGGCCATGGATCTAAAATCCAGTGTTTGAGCTCAGGTCTCCCAATGCTGTGACTGTGAAGGTGGATGGTGGAGGGTTCCATGGAGGCGATACATTGTGCCGGTGGTGTGGTGTATCCTCCGTCTCAAGTGTGGATACTGCCACTTGAAAGGTTTGGATGGCATTGGCTGTCTCGTACGTCCATTAGGTTCCTCGCATCCTGTGGTCGAAGTGGAGGGCGTTCCGGACTTTGGCCATCGTGGCTGAGGGCTTGTCTGACCTGCAGATCTTAGCCAGAGTCACCGTTGTCGTCTGCTAGTCCCTTCCTGCTAGTAGGTGGCAGCCCAGTCTCCATCTGCAGGTTACAGATCCTGGTCCATATGCGAGCTTCCAGCATTGTCCTGTGTGCATCATTTTGGATGTCCTCCATGTTAGTCACCTGGTCCTCTCTGAGGTCAGTGAGTGCTGGAGCACAGCAGTCTACCAGCGATCTGATGGTGGGGGTGTAGTATGTCTTGAGTACCTCAATGTTAGCCCCAGCATCTAGGGTAGTCAGCGACATGATGTTTCCTGTTACTCGTTTGTTTTTGTAGTTACTGAAGCTGCGTCCTGACGCCGAGGTTTTGGTCAAACCACACTACAACACATTGGTGGGTGTCGACTCAGGTCACCGGCGTTTCCTGAATGGAGAGCATCCTGTCTGGCCTCGTGGAGCAGAGGGCCATCGATCTTGTTTTGGTAGGGTTGATCTTGAGGCCCAGTTTGTTGCACTCTTTTTCAACCAGGTTGAGTACGTGTTGGGCATTGGCGAATCTCATGCGCTCTGGCACTATCAGCTGATCATCAGCGTAGCAGAGAAGCTTAACTGTAGGTCTGAAGGGGACGTTAAAGAGTATTCGGCTGAGGATGCTTCCTTGTGGGGTGCCATTTTCAAGGGTCTTGTATGACGAGGCGATTCCTTGTAGTCGTACTCGTTCTTGGCTGTGCGTTACGTTAGTCATGATTACACCTGATGAGCCTCCTGTGGAATCCATTCTCAGTTAGTCTCTTCATATCGCCAGCGGACTGGCTAGCTGGAAGACCGCTATAGGCGCGTTGCTGTGAATGGTGCTTAGTATCTCCTCTGTTATTTGTTGACCCGGTGTTTTCTGTGTAGGTGAAGATATATGGTGAACATTGAAATCCCCATGAGAGATGATATCGGCTTGTGGGTGAGAGGAATTCACAGCCTCTTGCAAGATGTTTAGGTAGTTGAAGAAAGATTCACAGTTGGTAGAAATAGGAAAGTAGTAAGCGATACAAATGAAGGGCGTGGTAGTTGGGAGACACACCTTGAGCCACTGACATCAAAGTTTGGGGACTCCAGTCCTTCAGTCGTGGAACGGGTGTGTTGATTTTGGAATAAGAACAAACCGGAATCGAGTAGAGGTTATAGCTGAACATGAGAATGAGACTAGTGAGAACATCGAGACAATTGGGTCTCGCAGAGATGGTGCTGGTACAGTGAAGAGAAAAAAAGGTTTGTCAGATTGGAAATGTTGTGGGAGGGGCCGGTACTACTGAGTGGGCCCTCCTCGTTGATAGTAGAGGCAAGCAGGAATCAGGAGATTCTTAGCAACTCACGATGCCAGGAATAGAGGATATATGTTCGTTGGACTGTATCAACATTACCTTTAAAAGCGATTGAGCAGCCGGGAGATGGTAAGGGAACTCATGAGAAGAAAATAAGATGAAGCTTGAGTAGGTGTATGGCGCTTGTTGGGTGAAGATGGTAGGACTACCTCTCACGATTGTCTCTCCTTCCAGGGTCAGCATCTTGAATAGGTAAACAAATACTGATGTCTGAATGAATGAATGACAGGTTGTCAGTGAACCCACACATACAGATGTGAGGGAAGGAAGAGAACCAAGGATCAGGGTCATGAGGTCCATCTACTGTGTTCTAGCCTTAGCCACGCTTCAGGAACATCAGAACGAAGGATGGAAAATAATCCAAAATCAGGACCTGACGGTCATGCATGGTGCTTCTGCAGACATGAACGTGTTGATCATGTCAGCTTTACTACTTCATCAAGAGATCTATGACGACCAATTGTTCATGGTTATGACAGTGTACCGTGACAGGCAGGGCGACCTGTCTCGTATGCCAGAAATTCAAGACATAATACAGCTAGGAAGATGGGGAGCGCTGAATAGCTTTAGATGCCTCCAGTGCTTGGCTTATAAGCCTTAAGTTTATAATCCAATCCGGTCGAGAAAGATGGGGGAGTATCTCCTACAACTCTGATATACTATGGTCGACGTTTTCCTTCCTAAGCTTGTGTTGACAGGTATAACTTTATATTTTGGTGAAAATATCTGACAAAAGTTTGATCATTTTACATTAATAGCAAATGTACGGCTTATATCGTGGTTTGTTCAATAGACTTATAAGGAATACCCCCTCACTCTGGTAATTACTTATGAAGTGTGTGTGTATATACTTTTGAGTGTGTGAAAGGATCGAACTAAACAATAAACATGTCTTCAATATCTTGGTGTATACACTTAACTAAACAATAAACATGCCTTCAATATCTTGGTGTATACACTTAAGACATTTTTAAACAATTTATTTACTAAAATTGAAGAGGTAAATAATTGAAATTGTCTTAGTAATATCTTTTTCCTTGGGTAATTTTTTTTCTCATATGAAGTCTCCTTAAAGACGTTTCAAAAAGCTTTTATATTCTTACTAAAATAAACTCAGCCCAATCTCAGATACAGTTAGTTTCGTTATTTTTGGATGTATACAATAGAGTAAGTAGAAATGTTCTGGTATGTTTTTACTGTCTTGAAGCTGCTTAAAGTCATCAGGAGTCATGAGTTAGGTCCAGAAAATGATGAAGGCGAGTATCATTCATGCAAGAACTGATAAAATAGGGTTTCCCTTATTCACCATTTTTTCTTGTTTAGCTTAGTATAGAAATTATTTCCCCGATTGCCTACCCAAATCTTATATTTTATATTTGTGTGTGTTAACTCTTTATGTTCACAGCGAGGCAAATGAGTGTTTAACGGTGTTTCTGGACCACTGGTACATCTCACGAAGGCTGGTTGGACAGAATTGTGCGCTCATGTGAGAGGTGACAGCAAGAGAACTCAACCCAGCTTGATACGTCCGGCCTCACTTTGGGGCGCTTTTCTGTCTGATCAGCTGGCTTTTTTTTTTTTTTTTTTCAAAGGAGGAGGTAAGGTGTTAAAAGTACCTTTTGTGTGGGGTGGTACGACATCCAAAAATCTGGGGCCTAGCGCCACTGGTATGGACTCTATAGGCCAACCACTACTTCCGTAGGAGGTACTGGTGGTAACCGACCCATGCTGGACATAAAGTCCAAAAATGCTGAATTTGTAATGTTACATGCGACCACTTCAACAACTCTAGCTTCCCTCAACATATTCCTCATCAAGAAAGTGATTGATGGCCAGGCTGGTGTTGTTGAAATGGTAAGGAAACTGGCTAGTGGTGACCTTCTTGTCAAAGTCATTAAATCAAGTTGCAGACTTACTTAAGCTAAGAAAGTTCCATTCATATGATGTGGCTTCCATTCCGGTGTCCATGAATTCATGCAGAGGAGTCATCTTCTGTCCTGATGTCATGGGCATGCAGACGACATAGAAGGAACTTACAGACGAAGCAGTGATCACTGCTCGATTTATTATGAAACTTATTGACGGCGAGCGACGCAGAACCCCCGTCATCACTCTTTACATTCGGAAACTCCAAATTGCCAAAAGATATTGCTGTAGGTTATGTTAAGGTAGCTGTGAGACCTTATATACCAAACCCCTTCCGATGTTTCAAATGCCAAAGGTTATGGTGAAAAGTCTTGTACTCTTTCATCTCGATGTGGAAAGTGTGCCAGCGAGGACCATGTTGCTGACAATTGTACGGCCAAGGTGATACTATGCGTTAACTGTGGTGGCAACCACCCAAGCTCGTACCGAGAATTTCCTCGGTACAAGTTTGAGAAGGAATTCTGCGCACTGAAGGCAAAGGAAAACATTTAATATGGTGAAGCAAGGAAGAGGGTGAAGGAGACTCACGAGACTCCCAAACCTAATAATGTAAGCCGGTCATGGTCACAATTGCCACACACACAACGCGAACTACTGAACCACGCTCCACCACTCCAGACGAATCAGACCGACACTGACTCTGACGATACTACCGACAAAGACTCAAAAGCCACCTGCTCTGTTCGCCCCAAAAATGTGAAAGAAGACAAGACAAATTTTGGGAAACTTTCAAAAGAAACAATGTCGCACGTCGTCGTTCATGTGGCTCCAGTGAGGTCTTCCTCGATGAAGTCTTCCTCGGTGGAATCAATGGACAACAATTCCGTCTCCACTATCAGGAGCCGATCCCGTTCCCGCTTGGACTCGCCCAAGTCCAAAAAAAGGGCTCACAAAGCAGGCCGGCTAAAGAAATCTTAAACCAACGCGTTCAGTATCATTAAGTGGAATTGTAGAGGTCATAGGAATAAGCAAGCACAACTGTCACTGTTGCTTGCATTATATTGGCCATCCGTTATTTGTCTACAACTGCACAGTCAAAGATTGTGCCGTTTTAGATAACTATCACCCGTATAGAAGAGATGAAGATCATGGGGTAGCCTTTTATGTACACCAAAGCTTACCCCATACAGGAGTGACTTTAAATTCTACTTTAGAAGCTGTCGCATGTAGAGTAAAATTCAATAACACGTACCTGGCCATTTGTTCATGAGTTCAATTGGCTTTTTAGTCAATTACCCCACACAAAACTAATTCTTGGAGACTTTAACGCTCATCATCATCAGTGGGGAAGTATACGGACAGACTCTCGTGGGAAACAAATGGTAAATTATATCGTCAAATCTAATCTCGCTCTTCTGAACGATGGTAGTGGAACTCGTGTAGATGCTTGAACTGGAAACATCTCATCCATGGACCTATATCTGTCATCCCCAGATATACTAAATGACATCACTTGGGGTACTTATGACGACTCCTTGGGAAGTGATCACTTCCCAATCTGTCATTCTTATACATGCAACAATACTATCAGACCGTCTCCGTTTAGATTTGATTATAAGAAAGCAGATTGGGGGCCATTCTCAAGACAAACCGTCCTAGATATATTGACATAAAGGTCAATATTGGTCAATATTGTAACTAATACCATCCTCAGGGTTGCTGTGGCCTCTATTCCTAAGATCCCTACAATATCCACAAAGCATAGAATTCCTTGGTGGACATCAGATTGCCGAAATGCACTGCGCGAGCGCAATAGGAGATATAGGATTTTCGAAAAAGAGCCTCAGATAACTTCATTGCATCTAAACAAGCGAGGGATCAAGCAGGAACAACAAAAAGATAAGCCAAAGTAGACTCCTGGCGTGGCTATGTTTAAACTGTCAATAAGGACACACCAAGCAGTCAGGTCTGGCCCACAATTACGAAGATGACAAAAGATACAAACAACCATCTATCCCCAAACTTACCACGCAAGATGGCACCATAGACGACCCAGTTGACACAGGCAACGGTATCGCCAGGAGATTCTCAGACATAAGTAGCTCGGCCAATTACGATCGACGATTTTTACACCACAAACGTTAGGCCGAGCAGACAGTGACTGACTTTGCCAGAGAAGATGAAAATATACCATACGATAATACATTTACTCTTAAGGAATTACTTCTTGCCCTGAAATCCTTACGGGATGACCCAGCACCTCAGTCAGGCTAACCTAAGCTGTTAGCATTGTACAATGAGATTTGGACGTCTCGAACGTTTCCAAACTCATGGCACTTTGCGCACGTCATCCCCATCCCGAAAGGTTCCGGACGCCTTACGAACATCAATTCGTTTCGGCCAATTGCATTGACGAGCTGCATTTGCAAGGTCATGGAAAGAATGGTTGAAATAATTTTTTTTTATTAGAATCGCAGAACTTATAAAATAATCAACAGCGTGAATTCCGTAAACACAGACGCACAATGGATCATTTAATAAATTTAGAACATAGCATTTCTGGTGGGTCATTGCAACATTTACGGCAATGAACAGGAAGACCGGTTGGCTAAGTCGACCTCAGAAGTGGAGGAGTTCGTTCCGATCCCTCGGGATCTGGGGTCCATCCTTTCTTTGGGAAAGAATTCAATATTTCTCTGTGGCAAAGTCAGTGGACCAGTCTGACTATAGCAAGAAAATGTAAACCACAAGTAGCGGACTGGACGACCTCGTACAGGAAGACTAGGAGAGAGGAAGTCGTCCTGGCCCGTCTACGTCTCAATTGTACCTACAGCACCCACCTACATCCATATATGAACCGAAACTTTCCAGCAAGATGTGAAACCTGCCGAACAATGTTGACAACAGATTACCTCATGCAGTGCAAGAACTACCAGGAAAAGAGAAAAGTTTAACAAATCATTTAAGAAAAACCACCATATACCATCTCCTTGGTAATGACATCAATATAATCAACAAATTGATTATCTTTCTCAAGGAAACGGAAATAATGAAGATGATGATAAGGGGGTTCGTTGGTTCGACTCTGTGCAGGAGCTGGTTTCGGGATGTGGCTGCTTTCGCTCTGGGCTGGTTGTGTGGTGGGCGAAGCAATTTGCTCATATGCTGCTGGCCTGGATCGGGGGTGGTTCGGCTTGGAGCTGGTTCTGTTATGGTGTCCAGCTGACGGGTTGCCGGTGTTGATAATACTAACTTATGTACATACCAAGGTGAAGGACTATCTCTAATCTGTCCTATCTTTTCGCAATCCTTCTGGCAGCTGCACCAGTGGATGTTGTGCCTACTGGGTGGTGTTTATTGCCACGTTGACAATACCCACTCACCTACTTTTATTCCTAATTTTTCTTAATTTCCTACAGAACTAGATAGGACTTATAAGTACTGATAAAAGTATTATGTAGGGACTTTATAAAGTCAAAAATCAAACAGGGATGCAGGTCTAACGACCTTACTTATAGGCCGGTGGTCGCTAAACCCAACAAAACAAACAGTCTGAGTATCGCTTCTCGGCCTTTTGGCTAAGATCAAAGTGTAGTATCTGTTCTTATCAGCTTAATATCTGATACGATCCCCATGTGAGATCCACGATATTAAACTGATTTTTGGATCATGGCGAAGTGCTAGGGGCTTGCTCCACCTTTGCCGCGGATCGGCCCGGTATTGCAGTACCTCCGGGATTGGTCCACTCCCTTCGGGGAGACTAAGACTTTCATGCGGGAAAATAACAAATTGGTCATAGGAAGTTCACATGATTAAGTTCAATGTTAAGAATTGTATTCTCCATAAACTGTTTAATCCAAGTTCCTTTGTTAGAGTCCTTTTGTTATGAACTCGAATATGTAATCTTAGATGTATTTTCATAAAGTTTCATCTGTTTTCGTAAAACCACTTTAGTGTGTGAATATATATAGAATGAATGAGATGTAAATTACCAAGGAAGGAAAATATTGAAAGGAGAATGTGTTGGCTTGTAATTAAACTTACATAAAAGAGTTTGGTAAAGTGTGTGGAAGAAGAAAGTTGAGAGTAAATGTGAATAAGAGCAAGGTTATTAGGTACAGTAGGGGTGAGGGTCAAGTCAATTGGGAGGTGAGTTTGAATGGGGAAAAACTGGAGGAAGTGAAGTGTTTTAGATATCTGGGAGTGGATCTGTCAGCGGATGGAACCATGGAAGCGGAAGTGGATCATAGGGTGGGGGAGGGGGCGAAAATTTTGGGAGCCTTGAAAAATGTGTGGAAGTCGAGAACATTATCTCGGAAAGCAAAAATGGGTATGTTTGAGGGAATAGTGGTTCCAACAATGTTGTATGGTTGCGAGGCGTGGGCTATGGATAGAGATGTGCGCAGGAGGATGGATGTGCTGGAAATGAGATGTTTGAGGACAATGTGTGGTGTGAGGTGGTTTGATCGAGTAAGTAACGTAAGGGTAAGAGAGATGTGTGGAAATAAAAAGAGCGTGGTTGAGAGAGCAGAAGAGGGTGTTTTGAAATGGTTTGGGCACATGGAGAGAATGAGTGAGGAGAGATTGACCAAGAGGATATATGTGTCGGAGGTGGAGGGAACGAGGAGAAGAGGGAGACCAAATTGGAGGTGGAAAGATGGAGTGAAAAAGATTTTGTGTGATCGGGGCCTGAACATGCAGGAGGGTGAAAGGAGGGCAAGGAATAGAGTGAATTGGAGTCATGTGGTATACAGGGGTTGACGTGCTGTCAGTGGATTGAATCAAGGCATGTGAAGCGTCTGGGGTAAACCATGGAAAGCTGTGTAGGTATGTATATTTGCGTGTGTGGACGTGTGTATGTACATGTGTATGGGGGGGGGGGGGTTGGGCCATTTCTTTCGTCTGTTTCCTTGCGCTACCTCGCAAACGCGGGAGACAGCGACAAAGTATAAAAAAAAAAAAAAAAAAAAAAAAAAAAAAAGAAACAAACAGAAGAAACATTAGGAAAATAGATTTAAGATGAGGATTTGTGACCAACAGAGAGGTTCCCTTGCCATCAGAAGATTGCTTCATTACAAAGCTTCGTTAACAGTAAGGGACATTTTTGTAGATAGCCTGAGTGCATTATGTTTACTTAATAATAAGAATCCTGTTTATTGTAAACTGATAAAACAGTGGATAGATATATGTTCTTTGAGAGAGAAGGAATGTAGTAATATAAATGAAATAGCTATCATTGGCAAAAGAGACAGCCTATAAAGAAATCATAAATACTGAAAGCATACGAGTTTAAATGAATTAAATGGATGATTAGGAAGACAGGAATGGGAGATACAAAAGATGCGAGAAATTTTATAACAAGGAATTGATAGTATGAAGCATTAAACAGGTTTCACAAAATCAAATGTAACTTACGGCAGAGCATTACCTAAAGTAGATATGTGACGAGACTACAAATATTGCGGGGAGTTTATTGTAAGAGATTCAGATTCAAAATATTTTTCGCCTAAGTAATATATCAAAGGACATGTGCCACCATGCTGGCTGATACAACCACCCACAACTGACCAAGAAAAGTCCTCACAAGAGTACTCGACATCTTCATTGATTGGTTACATTCAAATCTGATATTTATCTCTTTAGATCGTCGGACCTCTGCTTGGTCTGACACGAGCCTTTTTGCCTGTTGGCAGCCCGTTCCCAGGGTTTTAAGCATAGTATGTCGGTGTCTCGTGTGTGTTCAAGGTTTTCTGAGATGACGTCAGTCTCTTTTGGAGATGATGCTGGGCGCTCTATTTTCATCTGGTTCTTTTGGGTCTTGTAGAGGCAGCTGGTGTTCTTCATTGAAATCAGGGACGCTTGCGCGGAGACTGTGTCACTTTGCAATCCAGCATGTAGTGTTCCGGTGGTGTGTTGACGGCTCCTGACAGTAGACGCAGTCTCTGATGAAGCCGTCAATGTTTTGCCAGCTACATTGGTACCCTAGTCGTAAACGGTGTAGATTGACTAGGGTTTTTCTTATGCCCTCTGTCGTTATGTGGTGGCTCCAATAACGTGGACGCCATGTACCACTTGGCTGATAGGATCCAGCATTGTAGGCATCCAAGATGCCGGAGGATTGATGCTCTATGTAGCTCGTGTTTGACTTTATGGAGGCTCAATTTAACATGCACCTGGATATTGCTAGAGCATATAGCTGCTTTAGCTGCCTCGTCTGCTCTCTCGTTCCCCACGTGGCTGGGGATCCAGTGTATGGTGATGGGACGTCCCTTCCGCTTTATCTCTTAAACTTGAGCGAGGATCGAGGTGACAAGTTTAATGTCTTCTGGGAGGCTGTGTTGCAGCGCTTGCACTGATGGCTTGGAGTCCGTGTTCATTATCACGGGCTTTGAGTGCGTGGTGGCTGCGTGTTCCAGAGCTTTGGAGATGGTTATCAGCTCCGTCTGTAGTGTGGAGCAGCCATCTGACAGTCTCCAAAGGCGAGTATGACCTTGTGTGTGGAAGGCCGCCCCCGACCATCCCTCATCTGTCTGGTCCACTGTGCCGTCTGTGAAATATCTTCAGCTGATGTTTCGGTGACTATGGCTATAAAAGCGTGTTCTCAGGACTTCCTATCTCCCAATGCTGTGACTGCGAGGCTGGCTGGTGGAAGGTCCCATGGAGGCGGTACACTGTACCGGTCTTCAGTGTGGATGCTGCCACTTGAAAGGCTTGGATGCCTCATACGTCCATTAGGTTCCTCGCATCCTGTGGTCGAAGTGGAGGGCGTTCCGGACTTTGGCCATCGTGGTTGAGGGCTTGTCTGACCTGCAGATCTTAGCCAGAGTCACCGTTGTCGTCTGCTAGTCCCTTCCTGCTAGTAGGTGGCAGCCCAGTCTCCATCTGCAGGTTACAGATCCTGGTCCACATGGGAGCTCCCAGCATTGTCCGAGTGCATCATTTTGGATGTCCTCCATGTTAGTCACCTGGCCAGTGAGTGCTGGAGCACAGTAGTCTACCAGCGATATGATGGTGGCTGTGTAGTATGTCTTGAGTACCTCCATGTTAGCCCCGGCATATGGGTAGTCAGCGACACGATTTTTCCTGTTATTTGTTCGTTTTCTTAGTTTCTGAAGCTGCGTCCTGACGCCGAGGTTTCGGTCAAACCACACTACAACACATTGGTGGGTGTCGACTCAGGTCACCGGCGTTCCCTGAATGGAGAGCATCCTGTCTGGTCTCGTGGAGCAGAGGGCCATCGATCTTGTTTTGGTAGGGTTGATCTTGAGGCCCAGTCTATTGCACTCTTTTTCAACCAGCTTAAGCGCGTGTTGGGTGTTGGCGAATCTCATGCGCCCTCGCACTATCAGGTGGAGATCATGGGCGTAGCAGAGAAGCTTAACTG
This sequence comes from Panulirus ornatus, assembly GCF_036320965.1. Classification (NCBI taxonomy): domain Eukaryota; kingdom Metazoa; phylum Arthropoda; class Malacostraca; order Decapoda; family Palinuridae; genus Panulirus; species Panulirus ornatus. Next base: position 40,821,173 of record NC_092232.1, read on the forward strand.
TAGGACTGACGGGGAGCTTTACTAAGTTCTCCATCACGACGTTGAAGTGTTGGGCTAAGGATTCCTCCCTGTGGGGTGCCATTTTCAAGGGTCTTGTATGACAAGACAACTCCGTGAAATCACACTCGTTCTTGGCAGTGCGCTAGGTTAGTCCTGAATCCACCTGATGGGCTAACCCTGGACTCCATTCTCAGTTAGTCTCTTCATATCACAACCGGACTGGCTACCTGGAAGACCACTATAGGCGGTCTGCTGTCGATGGTGTTAAGTATCTCCGCTATGTTGTTTTTCAAGCAGGTGTTTTCTGTGTAGGCGAAGATATGTGGTGAACGTTGAAATCCCCAAGATACAGGATATTGGCTTGCGGGTGCGAGCATGTCACGGCCTCGTGTCAGAAGTTTAGATAATTGAAGAAAGATCAACAATACGTAGAAATAGGAAAGCAGTAAACGAAACAAGGGAAGGGCGTGGTAGTTGGGAGACGGACCTTGAGCCATTAACATCAAAGTTTGGGGACTCCGGTCTTCAGGCGTGGAACGGGTGTGTTGATGTTGGAATAAGCACAAACATAACCTCTGAACCGGAAATGAGTGGAGGTTATAGCTGAACATGATAATGAGACTAGTGAGAACATTAAGAGACAATAGGGTCTCACAGAGATGTTGGTATAAAGAACAGAAAAAGAGGAGATTTGTCGGGTTGGAAAGGTTGTGGGAGGGGCTGGCACTAGTACTGTGCAAATCCTTCTCCTTGTTGAAAGTAGAGTCGAGAAGGAACCAGGAGATTCTTAGCACCCCACGATGCCAGGAATAGAGGCTACATGTTCGTTGGACTGTATCACGTTTACTTTTAAAAGCGACTGAGTCGCCAGGAGATGGCAAGGAGACTTATGTGAAAAAAAATATGAAGCTTGAGTAGGTGTATGGCGTTTGTAGGGTGAAGATGGTAGGACTAACTCTCACGATTGTCTCTCCTTCCAGGGTCAGCATCTTGAATAGGTAAACAAATACTGATATCTGAATGAATGAATGACAGGTTGTCAGTGAACCCACACATACAGATATGAGGGAAGAAACAGAAACAAGGATCAGGGTCATGAGGTCCACCTACTGTGCTCTAGCCTTAGCCACGGTTGAGGAACATCAGAATGGAGGATGGAAAACAATCCAAAATCAGGACCTGACGGTCATGCATGGTGCTTCTGCAGACATTATGAACGTGTTAACCAGGTTAGCTTCACTACTTCATCAAGAGATCTATGACAACCGATTGTTCATGGTTATGACAGTGTCCCGTGACAGGCAGGTCGACCTGGCTCATATGTCAAACAGTCAAGACATAATACAGCTAGAAAGATGGGGAGCGCTAAATAGCTTTAGATGCTCCAGTGGTTGGCTTATAAGCCTAAAGTTTATCATTCAATCCATTCCAGAAAGATGGGGGAGTATCCCCTTCATCTATGATACACTATGGTCGACGTTTTCCTTCCTAAGCTTGTGTTGACAGGTATAACTTTATATTTTGGTGTAAATGTCTGACACAAGTGTGACCATTTTACATTTGTAACAAACGTACGGCTTTTATCGTGGTTTGTTCCTCAATAGACATATAATGAATACCAGCTCACTCTGGTCATTAGTTATGAAGTGTGTATATATGTACTTGCATGTGAAAGGGGTCCGACTAAACAATAATCATGTGGGTGTATATACTTTGTGTGTGTTTGTGTGTGTGTAACAGGGTCCAACTAAACAATAAACATGTCTTCAATATCTTGGTGTACACACTCACCACTAGGACATTTTTAAAACAATTTCTTTACTAAAATCAAAGATGAGCAAAATTACGCATTTTGTTTTAAAAATACTTTTTTCTTTGATATTTTTTTCTCATATGAACAGTCTCCTTAAAGACGTTTTAAAAAGCTTTTATACCCTTAATAAAATAAACCCAGCTCAATCTCAGATAGTTTGTTTCGTTATTCTTGGGTGTATACAATAGAGTAAGTAGAAATGTTCTGGTATGCTTTTATTCTCTTGAAGTTGAAGCTGCTTGAAGTCATTAAGAGTCATGAGTTGGGTTCTGAAAATGATGTCGAGTATCGCTTGTCAGCCTTTTGGCTGAGATCAGAGTGCAGTATCTGTTCTTATCAGCTTAATATCTGATACGATCCCCATGTGGGATCCACGATATTAAACTGATTTTTGGATCATGGCGAAGTGCTAGGGGCTTGCTCCACCTTTTGCCGCGGATCGGCCTGGTATTGCAGTACCTCCGGGATTGGTCCACTCCCTTCGGGGAGACTAAGACTTGCATGTGGGGAGATAACAAATTGGTCATTGAAAGTTCACATGATTAAAGTTCAATGTTAAGAATCTGTAGCGCTCCATGGACTGTTTAATCCAAGTTCCTTTATTAGATTCCTTGTGTTATGAATTCGAATATGTAATCTTAAATGTTTTTTCATAATGTTTCATCTGTTTTCGTAAAACCACTTTAGTGTGTGAATATGTATAGAATGAATGAGACGTAAATAACCAAGGAAGGAAAATATTGAAAGGAGAATGTGCTGGCTTGTAATTAAACTTACATAAAAGAAACAAACAGAAGAAACATTAGGAAAATAGATTTAAGATGGGGATTTGTGACCAACAGAGAGGTTCCCTTGCCATCAGAAGATTGCTTCATTACAAGGCTTCGTTAACAGTAAGGGACATTTTTTTGAATAGCCTGAGTGCATTATGTTCACTTAATAATAACTATCCTGTTCATTGTAAACTGATAACACAGTGGATGGATATATGTTCTTTGAGAGAGAAGGAATGTAGTAATATAAATGAAATTGCTGTCATTGGCAAAAGAGACAGCCTATAAAGAAAGCGTAAATACTGAAAGCATGTGAGTTTAAATTCATTAAATTGATGATTAGGAAGAAAAGACAGGAATGGGAGATACAAAAGATGCGAGAAATTTTATAACAGAGAATTGATAGTGTGACGCATTACACAGGTTTCACAAAATCAAATGTAACTTACGGCAGAGCATCACTTAAAGTAGATAATCTGATGATACGTATATCAGTTTACAAATATTGGGGGAGTTTATTGTAAGAGATTCAGATTCAAAATATTTTTCGCCTAAGTAATATATCAAAGGACATGTGGCAACATGCTGGCTGATACACCCACCCACAACAGACCAGAGAAAGTCCTTACAATAGTACTCGACATCATCATGACTGTTTACATTCAAATCTGATAATAATTTTTTTTTCCTGTTTTCGATCGTCTGACCTCTGCTTGGTATGACGGAGGGGCTTTGCCTGTTGGCGTTCCGTTCCCAGGTTTTTAAGCACGGTATGTCGGTGTCTTGCGTGTGTTGAAGGTCTTCTGAGATGAAGTCAGTCTTTTGGAGATGGTGCTGGGCGCTCTATTTTCATCTGGTTCTTTGGGTCTTCTAGAGGCCGCTGGTCACTTGACAGTCCAGCATATAGTGTTCCAGTGGTGCATTGACGGCTCCTGACAGTAGACGCAGTCTCTGATGACGCCGTCAACGTCTTGCCAGCTACATTGGTAACCCAGTCGCAAACGGTGTAGATTTACTAAGGTTCTCCTGCTCATGCCTCTGTCGTTATATGGTAGCTACAATAACATGGCAACCATGTACCACTTAGCTGACAGGGATCCGGCATTGTAAGCATCCAGGAGATTTCTCTTGGTCCGGAGTCTTGCTGCTTTCTGTAGCTAGTGATTGACTTGTTGAAGGCTCGCTTTAACATGCACCTGGATGTTGATAAAGCGTACAGATGATTTAGCTGTCTTGTCTGCCGTCTCGTTCCCCACGTGGTTGGGGATCCAGTGTATGATGACGGGACGTCCCTGTCGCTGTAGATCTTAAAGTTGAATAAGGATCGAGGTAACAAGCTTTAATGTTGTCTTTTGGCCGGCTGTGTTGCAGCGCTTGCAGTGATGACTTGGAGTCCGTGTGTATTATTACAGGCTTCGAGTGCGTGGTGGCTGCGTGTTCCAGGGGTTTGGAGATAGCTACCAGCTCGTCTGTAGTGTGGAGCAGACATCTGACAGCCTCCAGAGGCGAGTATGAAATGTGTGTGGAAGGCCGCCCCCGACCTTCCCTCATTTATCTGGTTCACTGAGCCCCAAACGAAGGTGCCTGTAGGGGCCGGCTGACATCAGGTGGCGGCCTATTTGGTGAGTGGAGGGGGTGCACCCTTTTTGTCCGCTTGGGCAGCCCGGGTTCCACGCGTGGTGTTAACTTTCGCAGTTGGCACATTTGAACATTACTTTCTCGCCCTTTTTGAGTTTTTTGAGGCACAGTTCTGTGTTGTGCCTTATTTCACATATGGCTCGTATGTCCTTGTAGGAGCACCTTGACTGGTGGAGCCCGAACCTCGTATTTGCCAAAGAGTTTTAAGTCTATGTGGCTCACTATGGGCCCATAATGGGTGTTGATAACCTACAGAGTCTGTGCCGTCTTGTCTGTCAGCGAAGTGCAGCGCTTCGCCTTCAGAACCTTGGGGTGGTTTTCCAGGGGATCCAAGGGCAGTTAATAGTATGGGGTACTTAAGTACCACAGATTTCGTCTCTTTCACGGCCGGCTTAAGTTAGGTGGCTGTGCTTGAGTCCTTTAGGACGACATCCAGGGCGATGGCTGAGGGGGCGTCTTTGGGTTGGAGAATCATCTCCCCCTTAGGTTAGGTTAGGTTAGGTTAGGTTAGGTTTGATCGTGATCCTAGCATTAAGCAACGTTTTCTCTAAGCCCGAGATGGTTCCATAGGGCGTTGTTGCCTCTCTGGTCACAATTTGGAACTCAGGAAGCGCCAGATTGAGCTTGTTGTGGCGGTGGTGTTTGTCGTCGTTGTGGTGGTGGTGTTGGTCGTCGTTTTGGCGGTGGTGTTGGTCGTCATTGTGGCGGTGGTGTTGGTCGTCGTTGTGGTGGTGGTGTTGGTCGTCGTTGTGGTGGTGGTGTTGGTCGTCGTTTTGGCGGTGGTGTTGGTCGTCGTTGTGTTGGTGGTGTTGGTTGTCGTTGTGGTGTGGAGTTGGTCGTCGTTGTGGTGGTGGTATTTGTCGTCGTTTTGGTGGTGGAGTTGGTCGTCGTTGCGGTGGTGTTGGTCGTCGTTGCGGTGGTGGTATTTGTCGTCGTTGTGGTGGTGGTGTTTGTCGTCTTTGTGGTGGTGGTGTTGGTCGTCGTTGTGGTGGTGGTGTTGGTCGTCGTTGTGGTGTGGAGTTGGTCGTCGTTGTGGTGGTAGTGTTGGTCGTCGTTGTGGTGTGGAGTTGGTCGTCGTTGTGGTGGTGGTGTTGGTCGTCGTTGTGGTGTGGAGTTGGTCGTCGTTGTGGTGTGGAGTTGGTCGTCGTTGTGGTGGTGGTGTTGGTCGTCGTTGCGGTGGTCGGGGCACTTGGGGCGACCTGGGAAACGCAGTATCCGAGGAGTTACGGCGGCGTTTTCTTATCTCCCGTTTTCTATTTCCCACTGGGATCCATCCCTGTTGGTGTCAGTGGTGGTGGCTTGGCTGGTAGCTGGGATCGAGTTGATGGTCGCAGTATTGGCCGTGTTCAGAGAAGGGGCGTCGGTGTTCGCTTGTAGAAAGAACCTCGTTGCAGGGATCACGGTCTCCTCCACACCCAGACGTCGCAGATGGGGGTCCCGGTTTGGAAAGCGTAAGCCCTCCATGCCGGCCAGTCAGGTGATGTCCCGACCAGCTGGGTCTGTGTGTTTCATCACACAACGGTTGGAAGCTTACACTCTCGAACGCTTATATGAACACCTTATCTGCTGTAATCCACACTTATAGTCCGATGTTCAAGCCTGTATCACTAGACTTCAGTTTTTGGTCAGTATACAATGTTTCACTGTATACCACTAGATATCATGGTAACCAAGCATAAGATTTTCGCCCGTAAGTTCTCTGCAAAACACCTACAGGCGAGCACCACTCCAGTGCAAGTCGGCCCGTATGGATCCATTGCGTTAGGTGGCTGGCCCGGGTGATTTTCCCTCTGGGATAGGTCGTCTGTTCTTGACACTTCCTTGCTGGCGCGTAGGGTTGCGGGTGCGATTGGGAAAATGTATATATATTTAGTGCATGTTCGTCGTTTCTCATGTTAGTGAATTAGTGACAGGCAGGACGAAAAAGAAAAAAACATTTGCTCTCTGCGTCGGTCGTCCAATAGGCTTTGTCAGTCGTTGTCGAACCTCTGCTTGGTCCGACACGGGCCTTTGCCTGTTGGCGGCCCGTTCCCAAGTTTTTATTCATGGTATGTCGGTGTCGTGTGTGTGTGTGTGTGTGTGTGTGTGTTCAAGGTCTTCCCAATTGCAGGTAGCTTCTTGTGGAGATTGTGCTGGATGCGCTATTTTCATGTGGGGGTGGTGGGCATTCAGCTATGGTTGGGAGAAGGTGTTCCATTTGGTTCTTTCGGGTCTTGTAAAGTAGTGAGGCCGCTGGTATTACATGGTCTTCCTCAGTGAAGTCTGGGACTCTTGCGCGGAGACTTTGTGTCACTTCGCAGTTCAGATTTTTCGATCAAAATTCCGTGAATAATTTGTGAACTCATTGTAAACATGAGGCTTTCTTGTGATTCAGCGGTTCTCGTTCGTGTTTTCTTCTCTGATAGCTCGAACTGTGTATTAGAGAAAAGAAAAGAAAAAGAAAACGTTGCACTACAGTTAAAAGAAGCTTTCTCGCAGTAGTTTCGGGGCAAATGTATATGAAGAATTTAAGCGATGGCAGCAGTGGAGAGAGAGAGAGAGAGAGAGAGAGAGAGAGAGAGAGAGAGAGAGAGAGAGAGAGAGAGAGAGAGAGAGAGAAGTTGACAACAGTGGATAGAGACTTCGTATAGATTGATAAAGTGGAAGGAGAGCTCGGAAAGTAAGCAGGAGTGGGGGTTGCCTGGTTTTTAAAGGTTCACTGCAGTGGAATGGGTATTTCAGATGTTTTCTGTAGCAGTGGGTTGAGAACAGGAAATTATTTTAAGTAGAATGACACCTTGGAAGGGTTTGCAGCAGTTATTGGAAACACTGTAGGGTTGGCAGAGGTGGGTTAACAACTCCGAATGGTTGGCTTCCGTAGGTTTGATTTCCGAAGGGTTGGCTGCCTTGGCTTTGACAGCTCTCAAGGGTTGGCAGCAGCATATGGGTGTGGGTGTGTGTGTGTGTGTGTGGGTGTGTGTGTGTGTGTCAGAAGGGTTGCTAGAAAGGAGTACAAACTTTGTGCAGGTGTTCATGGAAAAAAATATTTATCAAATATTACTGAATATCAGTAGACCAAAGCCATTGCACATGCGCATTCATAATAACTAACCTCCATGACTGTATGACGACTGGAAACTGAACATCTAAATTCACTTTATATCAATATCAAAGAAAAAATAGTGTATGCTCTTATTACATTTTCACATATTCTTCTTATCGTGAATCATGCACATTTTATTGGGTTAAATAACAACAGAAACACCAATAACACCACTCCCTAGTGTACTGTTTTATTCAGTCACTGATGCTAACCCTTGCAAGTTGTGTACTCATTTTTGCCAACCTTTCTGAGTTATCCATATGCTGCTGCCAACCCTTCAGAGTTATCAAAGCAAAGGCAGCCAACCCTTCGGAAATCAAACCTACGGAAGCCAACCATTCGGAGTTGTTAACCCACCTCTGCCAACCATACAGTGTTTCCAATAATTGCTGCAAACCCTTCCAAGGTGTCATTCTACTTAAAATATTTTCATGTTCTCAACCCACCGCTACAGAAAACATTCGAAATACCTATTTCACTGCAGTGAACCTTTAAAAACCAGGCAACCCCCACTCCTGTTCACCTTCCGAGCTCTCCTTCCACTGTTTTCAATCTATCCAAAGTCTCTATCCACTGTTGTCAACCCTCTCTCTCTCTCTCTCTCTCTCTCTCTCTCTCTCTCTCTCTCTCTCTCTCTCTCCACTGCTGCCATCGCTTAAAGTGTCCATATACACTTGCTCCGAAACTATTGAGAGAAATCTTCTCTTAAATGTAGTGCAACGATTTTTTTTTTCATTTTTTCTAATACACATTTGAGGCTTTCAGAGAAGAAAACACGAACAAGAAACGTTGAAGGTGGATATGCGAGTTACAAGAAAGCCTCAATGTTTACAGTGAGTTCACAAATTATTCACAGGTTGTTTATAGAAAAACTTGGCTGTATATGTGAAATGTATTTGATTCTTTGCTGTTCATGATATTGAATACTGACGTCTTTAAAGGTGAATCACATTTTTCCCGTGATCAGGACTCTGTACATAGCATTTTTCCTGTCATGCTGAAGCACAACAATTTACTCAATACAGAAATCAACGTTAAACCTTTTCATCAGTTCTCAATCTTGTAATGCATTAGCACTAGAGGTTATCAGCATGAATGCTCGTAATCTACCACACACTACCTCTAATCTAGTGCACGTCTCCTGCCTTGCCAGAAGCAAGGTTAGAGAAGGACTGAGGTGTAAATTTGTACCGCTGCTTAACGGGAAAAGATAACAACCGGTCATAACCGACTGTTTGACAATGGAACTTCTCCTGCACAAGCTTACTGTTTAAGATTTAAGTTTCTAGTTCGTGTTTGCTCGTATCTGTCATATCATGATCACAATATTTCCTTATTGGTTTTCATCTGCAAAAGCAAATTTCTGGAGTCTCCACGAGCGTAAACACAAGATTCTAAGTCGGCATATATAAACCAGAACGATGTCACTTATTTGATATGCTTATGTGTGAAAATAGTTATGCACGTAAACATTTAATCGAACACTGGAAAACACAAACGGTGACATGCAATAAATCGGGCACCACACCAGTAAACACTTCCTTCCCCTACAGTCCAAACCGCTATTATGAAGTATGATTACACACAAACATACATATTGCATTTAAACTATATATAACTTTCTCTGTTTATATACTTTAACATCGAAATGTTGTTGTTAAGATCGTCGGACCTGTTGGTCCGAAACGGGCCTTTGTCTATTGGAGGCCCGTTCCCTGGTTTCTAGTCTTGATTTATTCTCACTTGGGAGGTGGGAATTACCTTATGGTCTGTTGTAGGTGTCCCATATGGTTTCTTTGAATCCTCTGAAATAGTGAGGCCGCTGGTAGTACGTGGTCTTCCTCACGGAGACTTTGTGTCACTTGACAGTCCAGCATGTAGTGTTCCAGTGGGCGCGTTGATGGCTCCTGAGAGTAGACGCAGTCCTTGATGACGCCGTCAGTTCTTTGCTAGCTGCATTGGTACCCCAGTCGTAGACGGTGTAGAATGACTAGGGTATTCCTGCTCATGTCTCTGTCGTTATATGGTGGCTCCAATGACGTGGCCACCATGTACCACTTGGCTGACATGGACCCGGCATTGTAGGCGTCTAGGAGATTCTTCTTGATCCGGAGCCTTGCTGCTTTTTGTAGCTGGTGCTTCATTTGTTGCAGGTTCACTGGAGCGTGCACCTGGATGTTATTAAAGCGTGTAGCTGCTTTAGCTGCCTCGTCTGCTGTCTCGTTTCCCTCGATCCCCACGTGGCTGTGGATCTAGAGTCGATGTCGCTGCAGCTCTTGGAGTTGAGCGAGGATCGAGGTGACAAGCTTGATGTTGTCCTTTGGGCGGCTGTGTTGCAGCGCTTGCACTGATGACTTGGAGTCCGTGTGTATTATCACGGGCTTCGAGTGCGTGGTTACTGCATGTTCCAGGGATTTGGAGATGGCTGTTAGCTCCGTTTGTAGTGCGGAGCAGCCATCTCACAGCCTCCAAAGGCGAGTATGACCTTGTTTGTGGAAGCCCGTTCCCGACCCTCCCTCAGCTGTTTGGTCCACTGATCCGTCTGTGAAGTATGCCACAGCTCCAGCAGGCGTCTCAGTGGCCATGGCTCTCAGACTCAGTCTTCTGATGATCTTCCTGCTGGACGCTAGACTTTTTGTCTCCTAATGCAGTGACTGCGAAGGTGGCTGGTCGAGGGTTCCATGGAGGTGGTAAACTATACCGATGGTGTGGTGCGTCTTCCGTCTGCAGTGTGGATGTCTCCGCTCGGTATGCGTGGATGATACTGGCCGCCACGTGCGACCAGGAGGTTCCTCGCGTCCTTTGGTCTCGGTGATAGGCGGCCCGGATTTTGACTTTCGTGGTGGAGGGCTTGCTCGACCTGCAGATCCTGGCTAGGGTCGCCACTGTTATCTGTTTGACTCTTGCTGCTAGGGGTGGCAGTCCAGTTTCAATCTGTAGGTCGCAGATCCTGCTCCACAAGGGAGCTCCCAGCATGGTCTTGAGAGCATTGTTTTGTATGACCTCTATGTTGGTCGCTTGGTCATCCCTCAGGTCAATGAGTGCTGGATCACAGTGGTCCACCAGCGATCTGATGGCGGCAGTGTAGTAGGTCCTGAGCACCTCCATGTTTGCCTCAGCGGCTAGGCTAGTCAACGACCTCATTAGGTTTTCTCTTTCTCGTTCTCTGTCGGAGATACTGAAGCTGCGTCCTGAAACAGAGCTTTTAGTCAAACCACACTCCAAGACACTGGTTGGTGTCGGCCCAGGTTACCGGCGTTCCCTGAGGAGAAAGCATCCTGTCTGGTCTCGTGGAGCAGAGGGCCATCGCTCTTGTCTCGTTGGGGTTGATCTTGAGCCCCAGTCTGTTGCACTCATCTTCAATCAGCTTAAGCGCCTGTTGGGCGTTATTGACTCTCCTGCGCCCTCGCACTATCAGCTGGAGATCATCAGCGTAGTAGAGGAGCTTAGCTGTAGGCCTGAAGGGGAGCTTCACAAGGTTCACCATCAGGATGTTGATTGAAGTGTTGGGCTGAGGATGCCTCCTTGTGGGGTGCCATTCTCGAGGGGCTTGTATGACGAGGCGACTTCTTGGAATCGTACTCGTTCCAGGCGATGCATCAGGTAGTCCTGAATCCACCCAATGAGCCTGCCCTGGACTCCCTTCTCAGCTAGAGTCTCTAGTATCACCAGCGGACTGGCGTGCTCGAAGGCTTTTTCTAGATCCAGGAAGACGACTACAGCCCGTTTGCTGTCAATAATGCTTAGTATCTCCACTATGTTGGTAACTGTCCTGGTGTTCTCTGTGTAGGCGAAGATATGGAGATGTATGGGGCCGACTGGAGCCTGTTGAGAACCATCCTCTCAGCCGTCTTGTTGATGCAACTGAGGAGGGAGATGGGTCGTGGTTTCTCTGGTTCTCTGGGCTTGGGAATGGGCTGGATGTCTGCCTTTTCCCATTCCGGTGGAAGTTTCTGTGGTGTCCACGAGGTGTTGATGACCTGCAGCATTGCCTCGTGTCCAGCGTAGCATGGAATAGGTTATTCTGTCGGCCCCTAGTACCGTGTCCCTACTCCCTTTCATTGCCTTTTCCAATTCTTGTTTAGTGAAAGCCATGTCCGTTGTGTCTTGCCTGCTGCTTGCCTCCCTTATGCGTGTTGTCCTCCCCTGTTTAAGTCTTTTCTGTGTATCTTCCGCCTGTGTGGGTAGGTTGTTTGTGGCTGCTCGCTCGGAGAAGAGACCCGCGAGCCTCTCTGCCTCCTCTCTGGGACTGGCGTGGGCAGGTGGTGGCGGTACCGTCGTGCCAGATGCTCTCTTGATCTGGGCCCACATCCTGCCGAGGGAGGTGTGCGCGTTCAGTCCGGAGCACCATTTGAGCCAGCTTGCTCTCCTAATGCTTCTGGTCTTTTCTCTGGTGTGTCGGACTGTGTCCTGTAGGAGGTGTCTATTTGCATCGGTGAGGTGTTCTCTTTTATGGTTCTTTCTAGCCCTGTTGACCTTGTTGTTGAGCTCCTTCACTCTGCTGCAATAGTACCAATGGTCTTGGTGTCGTCTGGCTGAGGGCTTGGTCTTGGGGATGGCCAGATCTCCAGCCTCCTGAAGGGCTCGGGCTAGCTCCTCGTGAAGACGATTTACGTCCGTGAGTGATGCCCACCTGCTGTTGTTGCTCGTCTTGCCAGGCTTGGATCTTGTTTCTGAAGAGCTCCTAGTTGCTTTTTCGGTGTTGTATCTCCATCTCGGTGGTGGAGGCGGAGGGAGCTTGTTGACCGATAGAGTGGTCAGCGTGGCAAAATGGTCGCTGGTGAGTGAAGGGTGCAGCTGCCAGCGAGCTGAGTCTTTCAGGAAGTGGTAGAGGAATGCAAGATCGAGTCTCCCTCCCCTTATGTGAGTTGGGTCGCCGTTGTTGAGGAGGGTAATATCAGGCGTGTCAAGCATTGTGTGGTAGAGGTGCAGCCCGTCTTCATTAGTGGCGTTTGCTGAATTGAGGAAGGGATGGTGAGCGTTGAAATCTCCTCCTACCAGCGTGGCGTTGTGCGCAGCCGATGCAAATAATTCCGTGACATTTAGAGAGCCCCTCTAGCTCTTGTAGATGTTATAGATGACGATGTCACGGTCTTGCAGGGTGACTCTTTTGGCTTGCGCTTCAACGTCGTGGCCACAAGGCATCAGGTGCTCGACCTCTATGCTTGGAATGTGTGACCTGACTAGGATCATGTAGCCTCTGGTCGGTGCCTGATCAGTTTTCTGTACACCTTGTACCCACTAAAGCAGAAGCAGCGGTGTTCTTGGAGGGTCTCGAAGGAGTATGATGTCTAGACCTTCACTTTGCGCTGCTGCATGGAGGAGGTGTGTTTTATTCCTTATTCCCTGGATGTTCCACGAGAGGATCCTAAGGGAGGTGCTGCTGTCCAATTGTGAGCTGGACCTTGTTGGGTTTTCATGGTCGGGGGTCCCACCTCTGTGACCAGCTCTATGAGGTCCATCTCGACTTCTTGTCGGGGTTTCTTGTTGACCTCTTGGCTGAGGGGTTAGGTGGACTTCGGTGGGCCTCTGGGTTTTCCCTTGCTTGCGGATGCGGTTGTTTTCTCTCTTGGGGGTGGAGTGCACCTCGGCCTTAACTTGTATCTGCTCCGGCGCGGGAGTGAAGTCGTTGGTTGGTAGGGAGAGCTGGGTTGCCTGGATCTTGTGGCCCAGCAGTGTTACTAGATCTTCCGCAAAGTCGCTCAAGACCTTGCTTAGGTCTGACACGTGGATTATGCCACTCGGGGTCGGCAGTTCGTTCTTCGCCGATGTCTTAGGTGGTGCAGGCAGTCTCACCTGCGTGGCAGCAGGGGACAACTTGAGGAGTGCAGGGAAGTGCTCTGCATTCCGTGGGGCCGAGGGCTGCTCCATCTGCTGGCCCCAAACGAAGTTCCCTGTAATGGTGGTGGTGGTGGGGGGGTGGGGGGGGGGGGCGCTGACATGCGGTGGTGGTCTGTTTGGTGGGTGGAGGGGGCGCAGGCTTGGTGGCGTGCACCCTTTTGGTTCGCTCGGGGCAGCCCGGGTTCCATGTAAGGTGTTTTCCCTGGCAGTTGGCGCATTTGGGCGATACCTTTTCGCCCTGTTTCAGCTTAGCGAGGCACAGTTCCGTGTTGTGCCTCATTGCACATATGGCGCATACGTCCTTGTTTGAGCACCTTGACTGGTGGTGCCCGAACCTCTGGCAGCGGTAGCATCTCAGGGGTTCCGGAACATAAGGTCGCACCTCGTATCTGCCCCACACTTTCAATCGATGTGGCTCGGTGTTGGGCCATAATGGGTTATTATAACCTGCCAAGTCTGGACGGTCTTGTCTGTGAGCGGACTGTAGCGCTCCGCCTTCAGAAGCTTGGGGTGGTTTTCTAAGGGATCCAGGGGCAATTCTCTGGGGTACTTGAGTACCACCGATATTGTTTGCTTCACGGCCGGGTCCAATTTGGTGGCAGCGGTTGAGTCCTTTAGAAGGACATCCAGGGCGCTGGCTGAGGCGTATTTGGGGTGAAGAATCATCATCCCCTTGAGTTGTGCCTGACAGAGAATCTGGCATTTGGCAGCTTTTTCTCCAAGCTGGAAATGGTCCCATAGGCCGTTGTTGCTTCTGTGGTCGCTAACCGGAACTTGGAAGGTGCCGGAGTTGGTCGTCGTAGAGGCGGTGGAGTTGGTCATCATTGTGGCGGTGGAGTTGGTCATCATTGTGGCGGTGGAGTTGGTCATCATTGTGGCGGTGGAGTTGGTCATCATTGTGGCGGTGGAGTTGGTCATCATTGTGGCGGTGGAGTTGGTCATCATTGTGGCGGTGGAGTTGGTCATCATTGTGGCGGTGGAGTTGGTCATCATTGTGGCGGTGGAGTTGGTCGTCATTGTGGCGGTGGAGTTGGTCATCATTGTGGCGGTGGAGTTGGTCGTCATTGTGGCGGTGGAGTTGGTCATCATTGTGGCGGTGGAGTTGGTCATCATTGTGGCGGTGGAGTTGGTCATCATTGTGGCGGTGGAGTTGGTCGTCATTGTGGCGGTGGAGTTGGTCGTCATTGTGGCGGTGGAGTTGGTCGTCATTGTGGCGGTGGAGTTGGTCGTTATTGTGGCGGTGGAGTTGGTCATCATTGTGGCGGTGGAGTTGGTCGTTATTGTGGCGGTGGAGTTGGTCGTTATTGTGGCGGTGGAGTTGGTCGTTATTGTGGCGGTGGAGTTGGTCATCATTGTGGGGGTGGAGTTGGTCGTTATTGTGGCGGTGGAGTTGGTCGTCATTGTGGCGGTGGAGTTGGTCGTTATTGTGGCGGTGGAGTTGGTCATCATTGTGGCGGTGGAGTTGGTCGTCATTGTGGCGGTGGAGTTGGTCGTCATTGTGGCGGTGGAGTTGGTCGTCATTGTGGCGGTGGAGTTGGTCGTTATTGTGGCGGTGGAGTTGGTCATCATTGTGGCGGTGGAGTTGGTCGTTATTGTGGCGGTGGAGTTGGTCGTCATTGTGGCGGTGGAGTTGGTCGTCATTGTGGCGGTGGAGGTGGTCGTCGTTGTGGCGGTGGTGTTGGTCGTTGGTGTGACGGTCAGAGCACTTGGGGCTTACTGGGAAACGTAGTTTCCCGAGAAGTTACGGCGGCGTTTCATTTCTCGTTTTCTTTTTACAACAGAAATCCAACTCTGTTGGTCGGCAGTGTCGGTGACAGTGGGGTGGTCGAAGACCCGAGTCGATGATCACGGCGTCAGCCGCGTTCATAGAAGGGGCGCCGGCGCTCGCCCGCGGAGCCTAGTTGTGGGGATCCCGGTTCCCTCTATACTCCTGACGTCGGAGGCGGGGGTCCAGGTTTGAGGAGCGTGAGCTCTCCATACCGGCCAGTAGAGTGATGCGCCCGGCCAGCTGGGGCCGTGGGTTCTAGTCTTCACAGGAATTATTCACGAACACTTACACTGTCACTTGACGGCACTCGATCACTGCTGCAGTCCACACTCGCAGTCTAAACACTACACTGGTCACTGTTATAATTGGCACTTATGTTTCTACGTTCGGGTCATGTTTCTACGTTCGGGTCTTTTTCAATATTCTCATAGTCAGTGGGTGGCTGCTAGACTCTCGTCTAAGGGCCCCTAGACTTTTTTCTTTCTTTTTTATAGCAACTGGACTCGCGAGTTCGTGTCTGTGCTGTTGGCCAGGCTCCTAGACTGAGTGGGGGAAACTTGTGTTGGTGTTAATGGAAAAACAATAATCAAATAACACTGGATATTCGAAGATGATTTTCAAACTGCAACAGCATTTGCGCATGCGCATTCATAATGACTAACAGCCATGACTATATGACAGCAAACTGAACATTCAAATTCACATAATTACAATATTAAAGAAAAAATGTTTATGCTCGTATTACTTTTTCACATTTTCTTATCGTGAATCATGCCCATTTTCTTGGCTTAAACAATCAGAGATACCAATTACACCATTCCCTAACGTACTGTTTTATTGAGTCACTAACGTCAACCCTTCCAAGTTGTGTACTCATTTCTGCCAACCCTTCCGAGTTATCCATATGCTGCTGCCAACCCTTCGGAGTAATCAAACCCACCTCCGCCAACCCTACAGAGTTTTCTAATAAACACTGTAAACACTTAAGAGGCGTCTTTCTACTCAACCGTTGCTTGTTCTCAACCCAACGATAGAGAACACTTCCGAAATACCCATTCCAAAGCAATAAACCTTTCAAAACTATGCAACCCCACTGCTCCTTACCTTCCGAGCTCTCCTTCCACTGTTTTCAATCTTTGACCAATCTCCATCTTCTGATGTCTACCCTTTCGAACTCTCTATCCACTGCTGTAATCGCTCAAGTTGTCCATATATATTTGCTACGAAACTATTGCGAGAATTCAACTCTTAATTGTAGTGCAACGATTTAAGATCTTTTTTTTCTAATACACATCCGAGGCTTTCAGAGAAGAATGTATGAAAGAGAACGACTAAAGGTTGTGCATAAGTGAGTCACACCAAAGCTTGACATAGTGCCTTCCTCCGTCACCTTCTTCAGGGCTTGTTCATATCATAATATAAAAGGTTCTGTTTGTAGTTTTTAGACCTTAAGAAAAATATTATTTTCCCAACGTATGAAAAAAATAGCAGTCGTTATACTCCATGCTTTCCACGAGTTCTCAAATTATTCACAGCAATTATATCGAAAAACATGGCCATATATGTGAAAGGTATCTCATCCTTTCTTATGCATGATATCGACTTTTGATGATGTATTCCTTAAAAGTTAATCGCAATTTTCTCATGATCAGGATGAGTATAAAAGAAAAAATTGATGCCCACAGCGTTTTTATAGTCACGCTGAAACATACAGTATTTAGACTGTAGAGAAATCAGCGTTAAAGCTTCTTATCACTTCGCTGTCTTGTAATGCACTAGCACTAGAGGTTATCAGCATGAATGATCGTAATCTATCACACACTACCTCTAATTTAGTGCGCGTCTCCAACCTCTTGCCAGAAGGAAAGTCAGAGAAGGACTGAGGTGTAAACTTGCACGGCTGCTTAACGGGAAAAGATAACAACAGGTCATAACCGACCGTTTGACAATGGAATTTCTTAAGCTCACTGTTTAAGATTTAACTTATTTAGTTCGCGTTGGCTTGTATCTGTCATACCACTATCACAATATTTGCTTATTGGTTTCCATCCACGAAAACAAATTTCTGGAATGTCCACGAACGTAAACACAAGATTCAAAGTAGGCATACATACAACAGAACGATGTCACTTATTTCAGATGCTTATTTTATATATATATATATATATATATATATATATATATATACAAACCTCCAACAGTCAGGATCGAATCCGGGACCCCTGTGTAAGAGGCAGGGATGCTAACCGCTAGGCTATGGGCCTGACTAATAGGATATAACTCGGTACTCGAATACCCTTCGTCTCACAATGGTGAGCAACGGGGTCTTCACCGGTTATTTCCCAACAGGCGCTCATAGCCAGCAGATAGCATTTTACCGAAACTAACTGTACAACGCGGAGGTATATGAATACGAACACAGTGCATAGAAACGCGCACCTTCATAGAACATACAAACCTCCAATAGCCAGGATCGAGCCCGGAACCCCTGTGCAAAAGGCGGCAATGCCGCGTTGTAGAGTTAGGTTCGGTAAAATGCTATCTGCTGGCTATGTGCGCCTGTTGGGGAAACAACCTGTGTAGACCCCGTTGCTCACCAATGTGAGACGAAGGGTATTCGAGTACTTAGTATTCGAATAGTTATTTCCTATCAGCCAGGCCCATAGCCAAGCGGTTAGCATTCCCGCCTCTTGCACAGGGGTCCTGGGTTCGATCCTGGCTGTTGGAGGTTTGTATGTTCTATGAAGGTGCGCGTTCTATGAACTATGTTCGTATTCATATACCTCCGAGTTGTACAGTTAGCTTAGGTAAAATGCTATCTGTTGGCTGTGTGCGCCTGTTGGGAAATAACCGGTCTAGACCCCGTTGCTCACCATTGTAAGACGAAGGGTATTCGAGTACTTAGTATTCGAATAGTTATTTCCTATTAGCCAAGCCCATAGCCTAGCGGTTTGAATTCCCGCCTCTTGTACAGGGATCCCAGGTTCGATCCTGGCTCTTGGAGGTTTGTATGTTCTATGAAGGTGCGCGTTGCAATGCACTATGTTCGTATATATATATATATATATATTTTGCTTTGTCGCTGTCTCCCGCGTTTGCGAGGTAGCGCAAGGAAACAGACGAAAGAATTGGCCCAACCCACCCCCATACACATGTATATACATACGTCCACACACGCAAATATACATACCTACACAGCTTCCCCAGACGCTTCACATGCCCTGTTTTAATCCACTGACAGCACGTCAACCCCGGTATACCACATCGATCCAATTCACTCTATTACTTGCCCTCCTTTCACCCTCCTGCATGTTCAGGCCCCGATCACACAAAATCTTTTTCACTCCATCTTTACACCTCCAAATTGGTCTCCCACTTCTCCTCGTTCCCTCCACCTCCGACACATATATCCTCTTGGTCAATCTTTCCTCACTCATTCTCTCCATGTGCCCAAACCATTTCAAAACACCCTCTTCTGCTCTCTCAACCACGCTCTTTTTATTTCCACACATCTCTCTTACCCTTACGTTACTTACTCGATCAAACCACCTCACACCACACATTGTCCTCAAACATCTCATTTCCAGCACAGCCATCCTCCTGCGCACAACTCTGTCCATAGCCCACGCCTCGCAACCATACAACATTGTTGGAACCACTATTCCTTCAAACATACCCATTTTTGCTTTCCTAGATAATGTTCTCGACTTCCACACATTCTTCAAGGCTCCCAGGATTTTCGCCCCCTCCCCCACCCTATGATTCACTTCCGCTTCCATGGTTCCATCCGCTGCCAGATGCACTCCCAGATATCTAAAACACTTTACTTCCTCCAGTTTTTCTCCATTCAAACTTACATCCCAATTGACTTGATCCTCAACCCTACTGTACCTAATTACCTTGCTCTTATTCACATTTACTCTTGAATTTCTTCTTTCACACACTTTACCAAACTCAGTCGCCAGCTTCTGCAGTTTCTCACATGAATCAGGCACCAGCGCTGTATCATCAGCGAACAACAACTGACTCACTTCCCAAGCTCTCTCATCCACAACAGACTTCATACTTGCCCCTCTTTCCAAAACTCTTGCATTCACCTCCCTAACAACCCCATCCTAAACAAATTAAAGAACCATGGAGACATCACACACCCCTGCCGCAAACCTACATTCACTGTATATGGTGAGGTGCCTGAGGATTGGCGGAATGCGTGCATAGTGCCAATGTACAAAGGCAAAGGGGATAAGAGTGAGTGCTCAAATTACAGAGGTATAAGTTTGTTGAGTATTCCTGGTAAATTATATGGGAGGGTATTGATTGAGAGGGTGAAGGCATGTACAGAGCATCAGATTGGGGAAGAGCAGTGTGGTTTCAGAAGTGGTAGAGGATGTGTGGATCAGGTGTTTGCTTTGAAGAATGTATGTGAGAAATACTTAGAAAAGCAAATGGATTTGTATGTAGCATTTATGGATCTGGAGAAGGCATATGATAGAGTTGATAGAGATGCTCTGTGGAAGGTATTAAGAATATATGGTGTGGGAGGCAAGTTGTTAGAAGCAGTGAAAAGTTTTTATCGAGGATGTAAGGCATGTGTACGTGTAGGAAGAGAGGAAAGTGATTGGTTCTCAGTGAATGCAGGTTTGCGGCAGGGGTGTGTGATGTCTCCATGGTTGTTTAATTTGTTTATGGATGGGGTTGTTAGGGAGGTGAATGCAAGAGTTTTGGAAAGAGGGGCAAGTATGAAGTCTGTTGTGGATGAGAGAGCTTGGGAAGTGAGTCAGTTGTTGTTCGCTGATGATACAGCGCTGGTGGCTGATTCATGTGAGAAACTGCAGAAGCTGGCGACTGAGTTTGGTAAAGTGTGTGAAAGAAGAAAGTTAAGAGTAAATGTGAATAAGAGGAAGGTTATTAGGTACAGTAGGGTTG
Source organism: Panulirus ornatus (assembly GCF_036320965.1). NCBI lineage: Eukaryota > Metazoa > Arthropoda > Malacostraca > Decapoda > Palinuridae > Panulirus > Panulirus ornatus. Next base: position 40,841,014 of record NC_092232.1, read on the forward strand.
AGGTTCAAGTCAATTGGGATGTAAGTTTGAATGGAGAAACACTGGAGGAAGTAAAGTGTTTTAGATATCTGGGAGTGGATCTGGCAGCGGATGGAACCATGGAAGCGGAAGTGGATCATAGGGTGGGGGAGGGGGCGAAAATCCTGGGAGCCTTGAAGAATGTGTGGAAGTCGAGAACATTATCTAGGAAAGCAAAAATGGGTATGTTTCAAGGAATAGTGGTTCCAACAATGTTGTATGGTTGCGAGGCGTGGGCTATGGACAGAGTTGTGCGCAGAAGGATGGATGTGCTGGAAATGAGATGTTTGAGGACAATGTGTGGTGTGAGGTGGTTTGATCGAGTAAGTAACGTAAGGGTAAGAGAGATGTGTGGAAATAAAAAGAGCGTGGTTGAGAGAGCAGAAGAGGGTGTTTTGAAATGGTTTGGGCACATGGAGAGAATGAGTGAGGAAAGATTGACCAAGAGGATATATGTGTCGGAGGTGGAGGGAACGAGGAGAAGTGGGAGACCAAATTGGAGGTGTAAAGATGGAGTGAAAAAGATTTTGTGTGATCGGGGCCTGAACATGAAGGAGGGTGAAAGGAGGGCAAGTAATAGAGTGAATTGGATCGATGTGGTATACCGGGGTTGACGTGCTGTCAGTGGATTGAATCAGGGCATGTGAAGCGTCTGGGGTAAACCATGGAAAGCTGTGTAGGCATGTATATTTGCGTGTGTGGACGTATGTATATACATGTGTATGGGGGTGGGTTGGGCCATTTCTTTCGTCTGTTTCCTTGCGCTACCTCGCAAACGCGGGAGACAGCGACAAGGCAAAAAAAAAAAAAAATATATATGTATAAATATATATATATATATACATATATATATATATATATATATATATATATATATATATATATATATATATATATATATATATATATATATATATATATATATAGCTACTTTGCTAATCTCTTTGCCATTTCTTTCGTCTGTTTCCTTGCGCTACCTCGCAAACGCGGGAGACAGCGACAAAGTATAAAAAAAAAAAAAAAAATATATATATATTGAGTATTCCTGGTAAATTATATGGGAGGATATTGATTGAGAGGGTGAAGGCATGTACAGAGCATCAGATTGGGGAAGAGCAGTGTGGTTTCAGAAGTGGTAGAGGATGTGTGGATCAGGTGTTTGTTTTGAAGAATGTATGTGAGAAATACTTAGAAAAGCAAATGGATTTGTATGTAGCATTTATGGATCTGGAGAAGGCATATGATAGAGTTGATAGAGATGCTCTGTGGAAGGTATTAAGAATATATGGTGTGGGAGGCAAGTTGTTAGAAGCAGTGAAAAGTTTTTATCGAGGATGTAAGGCATGTGTACGTGTAGGAAGAGAGGAAAGTGATTGGTTCTCAGTGAATGCAGGTTTGCGGCAGGGGTGTGTGATGTCTCCATGGTTGTTTAATTTGTTTATGGATGGGGTTGTTAGGGAGGTGAATGCAAGAGTTTTGGAAAGAGGGGCAAGTATGAAGTCTGTTGTGGATGAGAGAGCTTGGGAAGTGAGTCAGTTGTTGTTCGCTGATGATACAGCGCTGGTGGCTGATTCTTGTGAGAAACTGCAGAAGCTGGCGACTGAGTTTGGTAAAGTGTGTGAAAGAAGAAAGTTAAGAGTAAATGTGAATAAGAGGAAGGTTATTAGGTACAGTAGGGTTGAGGATCAAGTCAATTGGGATGTAAGTTTGAATGGAGAAAAACTGGAGGAAGTAAAGTGTTTTAGATATCTGGGAGTGGATCTGGCAGCGGATGGAACCATGGAAGCGGAAGTGGATCATAGGGTGGGGTAGGGGGCGAAAATCCTGGGAGCCTTGAAGAATGTGTGGAAGTCGAGAACATTATCTAGGAAAGCAAAAATGGGTATGTTTCAAGGAATAGTGGTTCCAACAATGTTGTATGGTTGCGAGGCGTGTTCTATGGACAGAGTTATGCGCAGAAGGATGGATGTGCTGGAAATGAGATGTTTGAGGACAATGTGTGGTGTGAGGTGGTTTGATCGAGTAAGTAACGTAAGGGTAAGAGAGATGTGTGGAAATAAAAAGAGCGTGGTTGAGAGAGCAGAAGAGGGTGTTTTGAAATGGTTTGGGCACATGGAGAGAATGAGTGAGGAAAGATTGACCAAGAGGATATATGTGTCGGAGGTGGAGGGAACGAGGAGAAGTGGGAGACCAAATTGGAGGTGTAAAGATGGAGTGAAAAAGATTTTGTGTGATCGGGGCCTGAACATGCAGGAGGGTGAAAGGAGGGCAAGTAATAGAGTGAATTGGATCGATGTGGTATACAGGGGTTGACGTGCTGTCAGTGGATTGAATTAGGGCATGTGAAGCGTCTGGGGTAAACCATGGAAAGCTGTGTAGGCATGTATATTTGCGTGTGTGGACGTATGTATATACATGTGTATGGGGGTGGGTTGGGCCATTTCTTTCGTCTGTTTCCTTGCGCTACCTCGCAAACGCGGGAGACAGCGACAAAGTGTGGGAGGAAAGTTGTTAGAAGCAGTGAAAAGTTTTTATCGAGGATGTAAGGCATGTGTACGTGTAGGAAGAGAGGAAAGTGATTGGTTCTCAGTGAATGTAGGTTTGCGGCAGGGGTGTGTGATGTCTCCATGGTTGTTTAATTTGTTTATGGATGGGGTTGTTAGGGAGGTAAATGCAAGAGTTTTGGAAAGAGGGGCAAGTATGAAGTCTGTTGGGGATGAGAGAGCTTGGGAAGTGAGTCAGTTGTTGTTCGCTGATGATACAGCGCTGGTGGCTGATTCATGTGAGAAACTGCAGAAGCTGGTGACTGAGTTTGGTAAAGTGTGTGGAAGAAGAAAGTTGAGAGTAAATGTGAATAAGAGCAAGGTTATTAGGTACAGTAGGGTTGAGGGTCAAGTCAACTGGGAGGTGAGTTTGAATGGAGAAAAACTGGAGGAAGTGAAGTGTTTTAGATATCTGGGAGTGGATCTGGCAGCGGATGGAACCATGGAAGCGGAAGTGGATCATAGGGTGGGGGAGGGGGCGAAAATTCTGGGGGCCTTGAAGAATGTGTGGAAGTCGAGAACATTATCTCGGAAAGCAAAAATGGGTATGTTTGAAGGAATAGTGGTTCCAACAATGTTGTATGGTTGCGAGGCGTGGGCTATGGATAAAGTTGTGCGCAGGAGGATGGATGTGCTGGAAATGAGATGTTTGAGGACAATGTGTGGTGTGAGGTGGTTTGATCGAGTGAGTAACGTAAGGGTAAGAGAGATGTGTGGAAATAAAAAGAGCGTGGTTGAGAGAGCAGAAGAGGGTGTTTTGAAGTGGTTTGGGCACATGGAGAGGATGAGTGAGGAAAGATTGACCAAGAGGATATATGTGTCGGAGGTGGAGGGAGCAAGGAGAAGAGGGAGACCAAATTGGAGGTGGAAAGATGGAGTGAAAAAGATTTTGTGTGATCGGGGCCTGAACATGCAGGAGGGTGAAAGGAGGGCAAGGAATAGAGTGAATTGGAGCGATGTGGTATGCCGGGGTTGACGTGCTGTCAGTGGATTGAATCAAGGCATGTGAAGCGTCTGGGGTAAACCATGGAAAGCTGTGTAGGTATGTATATTTGCGTGTGTGGACGTATGCATATACATGTGTATGGGGGGGGTTAGGCCATTTCTTTCGTCTGTTTCCTTGCGCTACCTCGCAAACGCGGGAGACAGCGACAAAGTATAGAAAAAAAAAATTATATATATATATATATATATATATATATATATATATATATATATATATATATATATATATATATATAGCTACTTTGCTAATGTGGGAAATGGCGAATAGTTTGAAAGAAAAATGATATATATATATATATATATATATATATATATATATATATATATATATATATATATATATATATATATATATATATATAGATATATCTTTTTTCTTTCAAACTATTCGCCATTTCCCGCGTTAGCGAGGTAGCGTTAAGAACAGAGGACTGGGCCTTTGGGGGAATATCCTCACCATCCTCAAACATCTCATTTCCAGCACATCCATCCTCCTGCGCACAACTCTATCCATAGCCCACGCCTCGCAACCATACAACATTGTTGGAACCACTATTCCTTCAAACATACCCATTTTTGCTATCCGAGATAGTGTTCTCGACTTCCACATATATATATATATATATATATATATATATATATATATATATATATATATATATATATATATATATATATATATATATATATATATATATATATATATATATATATTTAGACTGAGTACAGAATGGAAAAAAATGAGAGAAAAGGAGGTAAGGGGAGTGGGGTAGGAATGGGATGTATTTAGGGAAGCAATGATGGCTTGCGCAAAAGATGCTTTTGGCATGAGAAGCGTGGAAGGTGGGTTGATTAGAAAGGGTAGTGAGTGGTGGGATGAAGAAGTACGATTATTAGTGAAAGAGGAGAGGGGAAGTAATAGGGTCATGGAGAGAGGTTTGTTGAAGAGACAAGAGGTGGTGAAATCCTTGCCGAAGATGAAATGGGGCAAGGCGGCAGGAGTTGAATCTATCAAGAGAGAGGGTGACCGTGCTGTTGATTGGTTGGTAAAGCTACCAACTGTATGTAAGAATCGTGGTGGAATGCCTGAAGATTGGCAGAATGCATGTATAATGTCATTATGTAAAGACAAAGATAAAGGTGAGTGTTCAAACTGTAGAGGTATAAGGTCGTTGAGCATAGCTGGTAAATTGTACTGAATGAGATTGTGAATACATGAAGAGAGCATCAGACTGGGGATGAACAGTGTGGTTTCAGAAGTGGTATAGGATGAGTGGATCAGGTGTTCGTTAAAAAATGTGTGTGAAAAATACTTTGAGAAACAGATGGATTTGTATGTAGCATTTATGAATCTGGAGAAGGAATATGATAAAGTTAATAGAAATGCTTTGTGGAAGGTCTTAAGAATATATGGCGTGGGAGGTAAGCTGCTAGAAGCAGTGAGAAATTTTCATCAAGGGTATATGGCATGTGTACGAGTCGGAAGAGAGAGTAATTGGTTCCCAGTGAATGTTGGTTTGCGGCAGGGATGTGTGATGTTCCCATAGTTGTCTAATTCGTTTATGGATAGGGTGATTAGGGAGGTAAATGCAAGTTTTGGAGAGAGGGGCGATTATGCAGTCTGTTGTGGATGAGAGGGCCTGGGAAGTGAGTCAGTTGTTGTCTGCTATTGATACAGCTCTAGTGGCTGATTCGTTTGAGAAACTGCAGAAGTTGGTAACAGTCTGGAAAAGTGTGTGAAAGGAGACAGTTGAGAGTAAATGTGAATAACAGCAAGGTTAATAGGTTCAGTAGGGAGAAGGACCAGTTAATTGGTAGGTAAGTTTGAATGGAGAAAAATTGGAGGAAGTGAAGTGTTTTAGTATCTGGGAATAGACTTAGCAGCGGATGGAACCATGGAAGCGGAAGTGAGTCACAGGATGGGGGAGGGGTCGAAGGTTCTGGAAGCGATGAAGAATGTGTGGAAGGATAGAACGTTATCTAGGAGAGCAAAAGTGGGTATGTTTGAAGGAATAGTAGTTCCAACAATGTCATATGGCTGCGAGGCATAGATAGGATTGTACGGAGGAGAGTGGATGTATTGGAAATGAGATGTTTGAGGACAATATGTGGTGTGAGGTGGTTTGATCGAGTAAGCAATGAAAGGGTAAGAGACATGTATGAGAACAAGGAGAAGAGGGAGACCAAATTAAATGGGGAAGGAAGGAGTGAAAGTGGTTTTGAGCGCTCGGGACCTGAACATACAGGAGGGTGAGAGACGTGCAAGGAATAAAGTAAACTGCAACGATGTGGTATACCGGGGTCGACGTGATGTCAATGGACTGATGTAGGTTATGTGAAACCGCTGGGATAAACCATGGAAAGGTATGTGGGGTCTGGATGTGAATAGGGAGCTGTGGTTTCGGTGAATTACACAAGAATGCTAGATACTGAGTGAGAACGAATGTGGAGTTTTCTATCTGATTTCCTGGCGCTACCTCGCTGAAACAGGGCGTAGCGATGCTGTTTCCTGTAGGGCGGTTTGAGAGGCTTGAAAGAAATAGAATGAATTGGAAAGATGTGGTATATCGGGGTTGATGTGCTGTCAATGGACTGAACCAGGGCATATGAAACGTCTGGGAAGGTCTGTGAGGCCTGGATGTGGATAGGAAGTTGTGGTTTCGGTGCATTGCACATGAGAGCTAGAGAGTGAGTGTGAACGAGGGTGGCCTTTTTTATCTGTTTTCCTGGCGCTACCTCGCTGAAGCAGGGGGTAGCGATTCTGTTTCCTGTGGGGCGGGGTGGCGCTAGAAATGGGTAAAGGCAAGCAAGTATGAATATGTACATGTGTATATATGTTTAATGTCTGCGTATTATATATGTTGATATGAGTATGTATATGTACGTATATGTGCGTGTATGGACGTTTATGTAAATATATGTCTATAAGAGTGAATCGGCCATTCTTCGTCTGTTTCCTGGCGCTACCTAGCTGACGCGGGAAACATCGGTTAGATATAATAAAAAGTAATATAAAACCAATGCTCAAGTGGTGACTTTTGGAGAAATGTGAGAATGTATTCATGTATCATTTGGGTGTAAGCAGCTTATGTTGCCTGCCATACGCAAACAGAGTGACATATATGTCGATAGAGACATCCTAATTATGGCTGCACGTTTCATTATTGTATTATTATTTATCATTTTGAGACAGCTGTAGGAAAGGAAAATAATTCTAGTTTTACAACTTCACACATTTACTGATGTACAAGAGAATGCATCACCAAATGGAGCAACTTACATGTATATTGTGATGACAAAATATTAACCTGAAATATCAAAGACATACCAGTTGTAAAGTGCGATGAAAACAGTGTTTAGCAGAACAGACATCTTGTCAGGTAACGTTTAACCTGTGTAGCCATTTTCTTATCTAATTCTATATTATTTTTTTATCACCATTATGTCACTCTACATATGTTTGACATTAAATAATCAGGCTCTTTACAACTGATGCCATTACAAAGATATTCATTCCATAGATAAGAATAGCTGTATCACTGAGATAAAAGTTTATAATCACAGTCATTTGGGTAGTCCCTTGCATGCTATCATCATACAAAAAAAGAATGACATTATGAAACCTGCATTTCTCGTGTTCATAGGAAACAGAAGGAGATGTCAGAGTGACGTTCATGTACACAGAACAGGTAACATATCTTCACACGGATCCTCAGCCAAGTTCATGGTCTGTGGGATATCTTGTCTTCCCTGTCTTCTGACCCAGGGAATGGGTAATGGTTTTGATACAGTTCTGTATTAATGCCAATGAAACCAATAATGTGTTTTGCTCATCTCCAGCGCGAAGATTAAGAAAGAAACGTAAATATCTTCCTTAACGATATCAATATCGTCCGTCTGAGCCTGTGTGAATGACTGAAGGGCAGTATTGACTGCTTCTGTATCTGGAAAGTGATCCGTCTAGTACGTTATGGATTCTGCCCTATCATCAACTTTTTCTTTCACTCTCAGAACTACCAGACCTATAGGAGATACCTCAAGTGATCCTCAGCTGTCAACTGGCAAGAAATCTTGATACACTGAACTTTATAGTCGCAGAAAATGTTACAATAAAGAACTCTTCCAGGTCCCTTAACAATATGAACAATCATATCCTATATGAATATTCACTTGCCATGGCACCGTGAATTTTTTTTCTTGTATATTCAGCGATGTGCTGAAATGAATCACTCTACAAGAAAAGGTGTTTTAGTACTGTATTAATATAGTTTCTTTCCTGCATGATCATGTGCACATGTGTTGAACTGAACCACTTCCCTGAGAAGTCTCTTGGCTAAGTGAGCATTCATACAATTTCTAGCTGAACGCCTCCTCTGAGAAAGGGCCTTTGTCGATATAAATCATATGGCTTCTCTCCTGTATGAATCGCCATGTGCCACACTAGGTTACCCAGTCTCAGAGGTGTTTCTAGCAATGTGAACATTCATATGTCTACTCTCTTGTATGAATATTCATATGCTTTACTACATCTCTCCGAAAAGGTCTTTTGGCTATGTGACTATTCACATGGCTTCTCCCCTGTATGAGTGAACTCAAACTTCATTAAACGCCTCCTCTGTGAAAATTCTTTTTGATCATGTTAAGTCATATGGCTTCTCTCTTGTATGAATAGCCATGTGCCGCACTAAGTTACCCCTCTTGGAAAAGGCCTTTTGGCAATGAGAACACTCATATGGCTTCTCTCCTGTATGAATGACCTTGTGCTGCACCAAACTAACCTTCTGGGAGAAAGTCTTTTCACAATGTGAACATCTATATGGCTTATCTCCTTTATGAATGGCCAAGTGCCGAACTAAATTACTCCTTCCCGAGAAAGTCTTTTGGCAATCTGGACATTCATGTAGTTTCTCCCCTGTATGAATAACCATGTGCCGCACTAAATCACTCCTAAAGGAGAAAGTCTTTTGGCAATGATCACATCTATATGGCCTCTCTCCAGTATGAAGAACCATGTGCCGCACTAAGTTACTCCTCTCGGAAAAGGTCTTTTGGCAGTGTGAACATTCATATGACTTCTCACATGTATGAGTATTCATATGCCGCACTAAATTATCCCTTTGGGAGAAGCTCTTCAGGCAATGTGAACATTCATATAACTTCTCTCCCTTATGAAGAGTCATGTGCTGCACTAAGCTACTCCTACAGGAGAAACTCTCCTGACAATGTGAACACTCATATGGCTTCGCTGCTGTATGTATAGCCAAGTGCTTCACTAAATCACTCTTCCTTGAGAAGGTACTCTGGCAGTGTGAACACCCATACGGCTTCTCTCCTGTATGAATGGCCATGTGTCGCACTAAAGAACCTCTCATGGAGAAGGTCTTCTGACAATGTAAACATCTATATAGCTTTTCTCCAGTATGAATAGCCATGTGCCGCACTAGATTGCTTCTCCTGGAGAAGTTCTTTTGGCAGTGTGAACATTCAAATCTCTTCTTTCCAGTATGAACAGCCATGTGACGCACTAGATTACTTCTCAAGGAAAAACTCTTTTGGCAATCTGAACATTCATATGACTTCTCTCCAGTATGAATGGCCATGTGCCGCGCTAAATTACCCCTTTGGAAGAATGTCTTTTGGCAATGTGAACATTCAAATGACTTCTTTCCAGCATGAATAACCATGTGACGCACTAAATTACTCCTCATGGAGAAGGTCTTTTCACAGTGTAAACATTTGTATTTCTTTTCTCCTGTATGAATAACTATGTGTCGCACTAAATTACACTTTATGGAGAAGGTCTTTGGGCAATATGAGCATTCATATGGCCTCTCTCCCATGTGAGCTTTCATGTGATTCTCAAGTTGATAACGTTTGCTAAAACCTTCCTGGCTCTGGGAATACTTGAAAGGTTCCTCCCCTGTGTTCGTAAGCACATGCATTTTCATATCAGAATCTTTTAAGGATCCTTTGTCACATGATGAACCTGACGCTGGTTTACCCTCCATGATGAAATCTCGTCGAGAGTTGTAGCCCATAACAACCCGATGTTTAGTGACTGAACACCACAAGTGGAGTGAACAATCTTGACTAATGTGGCAAGTGGCATTTGCACCACAAGATCGGATTTTAGCGCGCTATTCTCAACTCGGTCAAGTGTAGTGACATGAACTGCTAGTTGTCAGTGGCGGAGAGCGTTGAGGCTTCTGGTCTCTATGTTTAGGTCAGCTGAGGTCAGGTACTTCCATCACCTTGTCACCCACACCCATACAGCGGACACTCTCAGCAAAACAGGTTAGCCATGGTAGTTCACAAGTTATATCAAATCCCAAATTACTATTTTTTTCTTTACTCATACTATTACAAATTCAATAGTGTTTCTTTATGCACCTGTCTGGTCTTCTTACATTCCAAGTTTTATACTGTTGTGAAGCCACTCACCATTTTCAGCAATGGATGATACATATTCATAAGATTATATCTAGCGAGACGAAATGAGCATTCCTTACATGTCCTAAAATCACCTTTGACAGATATGAACAAGGACTTACATCTTTGACTTTATTCACAAAGTACCAGTTCAGAGCTGTCACCGGTACTAGTGATAAATCAATCTGACAACAATTCTGAATGGTTATCATAAATAATTCAACTTGGCCATGTAGTGAGAAGATGTTTTACAGAGAAAGATATGAAACACGAAATGTACTGGCGTATCATAATGTAAACATATATCATGAACAGATGAGTTGAGCTTCACAACAGTTCTTGTCATAATGAAACTTAACAAGTAATAATATAATTCTAATAATAGTTATAAATAGTTCTGACTGAAAAGTAACAATAATCCTTATCATAAAGTAAACTCTCTTATGGTACCGTTAACATCAGTCCTTCTCTGTACCAAAAAAAATACAGTTTTCCTCACTCTGTTTTGACTGTTCATAATATCTTTCAACCTACAATTAACTACTTATTGTTATCAATATGTTGATCCAGTTATTACTGTTACTATATAATCTTACTCTTGTTGGAGACCTTTAGATACTTCCACTGCTGCTGCTGCTGTAATCATTACAGATAATTCCACTGGCCTGCTTCGCTCTTTTTGTATTTGATTGTAATACTATTGTATGTAACTGCTGTGATGATGTTCCTGCTGGTATCAACACTATACTTCGTTCATGTGGCACTTCGTCAGCCCTTAGAGGTACACATTACGTTCTTCAGGTGAGTACCAGAAACTGCAAATAATAACAGAATGAATATTAACATTAAACTTTGAAGGTAATACTGTTAATGTACAAGAAGCTATGATCTACAAGAATTGATACATAGAAACTAAACTGATATCATCATTATCAAGCGTTGACAACAGAGGGAGCTCAGATCTTCCACGTATAATGTGAACATTACATAGCCATGAGATTCTTAACACCAGAAACTTTCGAATCAGTGTTAGATAATGACTCTACACACAGATTATATACTTTAAAGACTATATTATTAATATTTTGAGGTTATACTCCTAGTATGAAATACTGACAATATATAGAAATCAGATCGCTAACATTATTTGTTGACGATATATAGAGGACATATCCCTGATATCAAGTACTGACAATATGTAGAGGGCAGACAGGAAACATTAATTACTGATGACATATAAAGGACAGATGCCTAATATCGTGTACTGAGGATACACAGAGTTAAGATCCCTAACATAAAGCAATAACAATATATAGAGGACAGATCCTGAGCATCAAGTACTGACGATATAAAGAGGTCAGACCCTTAATATCAAGTACTGACGATATACAGAAGTCAGTTTCCTAACATCAAGTACTGATAATACACAGAACTCAGATCCCTCACATCAATATTTGACAACATACAGAAGACAGATCCCTAACATCAAGTACTAACAACATATAGAAGACAGATCCCTAACATCAAGTACTAACGATGTATAGAAGACAGATCCCTAACATCAAGTACTAACGATGTATAGAAGACAGATCCCTAACATCAAGTACTAACGATGTATAGAAGACAGATCCCTAACATCAAGTACTAACGATGTATAGAAGACAGATCCCTAACATCAAGTCCTAACGATGTATAGAAGACAGATCCCTAACATCAAGTCCTAACGATGTATAGAAGACAGATCCCTAACATCAAGTACTAACGATGTATAGAAGACAGATCCCTAACATCAAGTACTAACAACATATAGAAGATATATGCCCAACATCAAGTACTAACAATATATAGAAGACAGATCCCTAACATCAAGTACTAACAACATATAGAAGATATATGCCCAACATCAAGTACTAACAATATATAGAAGACAGATCCCTAACATCAAGTACTAACAACATATAGAAGATATATGCCCTAACATCAAGTACTAACAACATATAGAAGACAGATCCCTAACATCAAGTACTAACAACATATAGAAGACAGATCCCTAACATCAAGTACTAACAACATATAGAAGACAGATCCCTAACATCAAGTACTAACGATGTATAGAAGACAGATCCCTAACATCAAGTACTAACAACATATAGAAGATATATGCCCAACATCAAGTACTAACGATGTATAGAAGACAGATCCCTAACATCAAGTACTAACAACATATAGAAGATATATGCCCAACATCAAGTACTAACGATGTATAGAAGACAGATCCCTAACATCAAGTACTAACAACATATAGAAGACAGATCCCTAACATCAAGTACTAACAACATATAGAAGATATATGCCCAACATCAAGTACTAACAACATATAGAAGACAGATCCCTAACATCAAGTCCTAACGATGTATAGAAGACAGATCCCTAACATCAAGTACTAACGATGTATAGAAGACAGATCCCTAACATCAAGTACTAACAACATATAGAAGATATATGCCCAACATCAAGTACTAACAATATATAGAAGACAGATCCCTAACATCAAGTACTAACAACATATAGAAGATATATGCCCAACATCAAGTACTAACAACATATAGAAGACAGATCCCTAACATGAAGTACTAACAACATATAGAAGACAGATCCCTAACATCAAGTACTAACGATATATAAGTAATAACGATATATAGCGGACATCTCCCTAACATCTCCCTAACAATGTTTCTGAAGTGCAAAAACATCTTTTTGAAAGCACAAGCCTAGATAAATGAGTCACCAGGGGCCTGCTGAAACACGACTGGAAATGTTGGGACATTCAAACAGTGGCCAATCCTGAGTAGCAGTTCTCTCTCAGTTGCAGGTGAGAACTCATTGTGTAAACGGCGTCTTTTCACTCAATTGAGAGATTGTGCTTGTGTGTATTCAACTGTTGTGTTGATACCCCATCCACCATTATAATGCCGAGGAAGTGCGTAAATATTCCGAATAATCTTCGCTACATCTGAGGTGAATTGACATTCATATCGCAAAAACGTCCTTTCACATCCCACATTAAAAATGCAATGAACTTACTTTGGTTGTAAAGTGGGTGACCAGGATAAAAGTTGAGCACCTCATTTTTGTCATGTCACATGTGTCAGGCTTCTCACAGTATGGGAAAAAGGTTCACGCTGTATGCCTTTTGCCATTCCTATTTTCTTACTTTAAGAGCGGGATTGCCTGAAGGGCACATATTTACATGAAAGTGTTGTAACACAAGTAATAATGATAAAAGTTCTCTTTCGATAGTAGAGTAATCTATCTGGCCTTGAATAATTTTCTTACTAAAATAGCTTAAAGGATGATAGATATATTCTTCGTCCTCCCAGCTCCTAAATTACCGGCATCTACAGCTAATTTAAACGGTATGTTAAAAATCAAGGGCCTGCAAAATCGGACTATATAAAGTTTGGGTTTTTATCTGATGGAAGGCTGTCACACTCCTCATCTAAAACATTCTTTCTACGTTGGGCAGACTGGTAAGGATCTTAATGTTAGACTTATGCAACAAAAATATAGAATAAGAACAGGACAAGAATAAAATGCCTTGTTTAATCATGTTAAAATTTATGATAATTGTATTGACTGGAGTAATACCAACTCATTTATCAACTAACTCCTGTACCAAGGGAAACATAATTGAATCTTCTATTATTAAATACACAAAGATTTGTAACATTAATATCAGTGAAGGTCTATACAAATTGGATAGTTTTATTGTAGACAAACTTTGTAAACAGTTTCCTTTCTTGTCAACATAATAAAACTTTACGATAGGTACCCGAACACCACCATCCGGTGACACTTGTTTACGAATGGCGTCCTATCTACGTCTCTTGCTTGTATATCAACTGACTGTTCTATATCTTATTCTTGTATCTCCCCTGATGATGTGAACATCACATCAAATTGCGATGGGAACTTATCGTATTTCATTTTCATGTATAATACCTGTGTATATATATATATATATATATATATATATATATATATATATATATATATATATATATATATATATATATATATATATATATATATATATGTAAGAGGATAGAATTGTTGGACAAGGCGAGATCTGACTGTGCACATAAACTTTTAGCAGAAAACAAACATAAACGGAATCAACAAGGAACCAGATGGTCGCCAGTGTTGTCACATCTATCTAACCTGTATAGTATCCTTGACTCATACTTTTTTTGATATGTTGGGAATACTACATCTTGCAATTAAGAATATACATTATTACTAGAGCCACTATATGCAGGAGGGAGATCATATGTTGGCAACCCCACAGTGTTGAACGGTGCCCCGGGTCAACACGAGGGGCCGACAGCCACCTACTGACCCCTATCACATCCCTCCTGAAGGGGGGTGGGGGAAAGAAGGCCACATATGGGTACTCTTGTAATATTGTTTAGCTAGGAAGGAACAATGTATCATATTGTAAGAATAATAAAAGGATTTAGTACGTAAAATAACCCATGGCATGCATCATGAGTATAGCTGTAGGTTAATTATAGAAATCAAATTGCACCGCACATGTGATCACTGCAGTTTCCATGTAGGAAAATGCCAAGTGCAAAAGTTTACTAATTACGGAGCTCAATTACAAACATACAGTGGTTCAATTCCAAGTAACGTCACCATAAAAATGTATCGAGTGCGGAAAAGTGCGAACGTGGAGTGGAAAAGTGACAAAGCGACACTGTGAATCAATTAAACAGGGAAACTGTAAAGACCACCTTGGTAACCCAACGTGATTTCAAGTCACGCAGTAAACAGACGAGACGGAGTTGTGGGTCAGTTCAGTACACTACCTCCTCAGAGACAGTTACCCAGCTCAGGGGGCAAGTTAGCCTACCTCCTTAGAGACAGTTACCCAGCTCAGGGGACAAGTTACTCTACCTACTTGGAGACAGTTACCCAGCTCGGGGGGCAAGTTAGCCTACCTACTTGGAGACAGTTACCCAGCTCTGGGGGCAAGTTAGCCCTACCTCCTTAGAGACAGTTACCCAGCTCTGGGGGCAAGTTAGCCTACCTCCTTGGAGACAGTTACCCAGCTCAGGGGGTAAGTTAGCCTACCTACTTGGAGACATTTACCAAGCTTGGGGGGCAAGTTAGCCTAACTCCTTGGAGATAGTTACCAAGCTTGGGGGGCAAGTTAGCCTACCTCCTTGGAGACAGTTACCCAGCTCTGGGGGCATGTTAGCCTACCTCCTTGGAGACAGTTACCCAGCTCTGGGGGCAAGTTAGCCTACCTACTTGGAGACAGTTACCCATCTCTGGCGGCAAGTTAACCTACCTCCTTAGAGACAGTTACCCAGCTCATGGGGCAAGTTACTCTACCTACTTGGAGACAGTTACCTAGCCTGGGGGTATAGCATTCAAAGAAATCCCGGAGAGCGTACGAGAGGTGAGGAAAGCAGCTTGTGTGTCCTGGTGCAGCATGTGCGAATACTGAGGACGTGCTTCTGGCGTGATTGACTCAACGCAATTGTAGGAAACGCGAGCACAGACGGACTGACCTGACGTGGAGGACGTGGTGCATTGCATGAAGAGACACTGAGTCACGCCCATACACCTGGCTGCCGTCCAGCTACTACAAACCCAGCTAAGACCATGTGTTGTACACTCAAGTGAACTTTGAGCACCAGAGAACAAGAAGTCCCTTGCAATTGAGAATTACGATGCTTATTTACTATTAGCATTTGTGTTAGGATGCATGCCACATTATTTCTGATACTGTGAGTAGCCTTAAATATCTAAAATTCAGTAAACGTCCGTGGACCCATGCATAATGATTATATTAGTGCGTGCTTACGCACATCTAATTGTCAGATTATGTGTACTCATGTCATTATATTTCGGTATTAAATGTAAGAAGGTTATTGACTTTTCCTTAGCCCACATGAACGTGAATAGTCAAAGCATGCTTGTAGTCCACTGGCCTGGGTGGGGTCATAAACGTCTGAATTTAGTTTTTTTCATTTTCTTACACCATGGCTATGGGCCCCCAGAGTAATCTCACTTGAACATCAAGTATCAAATAATAATCTCTAGTAAGTACTACTAGCAACAACAACGCAACGACAGTATTCTTGTATTCTCTTGTATCTGTATTGTATATCTTGTATTTCATTTTTTCATGCAAGGAATAAAGTGAATTGGAACGATGTGGTATACCGGGGTCGACGTGCTGTCAATGGATTGAACCACGGCGTGTGAAGCGTCTGTGGTAAACCATGAAAAGTTTTGTGGAGCATGGATATGGAAAGGGAGCTGTGGTTTCGGTGCATTACACATGACAGCTAGAGACTGAGTGTGAACGAATGTGGCCTTTGTTGTCTTTTCCTAGCGCTAACAAGAGGGGTAGGGGGGGAGGGGGGGAGGGGTGCTATTTCATGTGTGGCGGGTTGGCAACGGGAATGAACAAAGGCAGCAAGTATGAATACGTACATGTGTATATATGTATATGTCTGTTTAAGTGTATGTATGTATACGGTGAAATGTATAGGAAAGTATATAAGCGCGTGTTGGCGTTATGTATATACATGTGTATGTGGGTGGGTTGGGCCATTCTACCGTCTGTTTCGTTGTGCTACCTCGCTAACACGGGAAACGGTGATTAAGTATAACAAAAAATGAATAATATATATATATATATATATATATATATATATATATATATATATATATATATATATATATATATATATATATATATATATATATTATTGATTTTGCTTTGTCGCTGTCTCCCGCGTTTGCGAGGTAGCGCAAGGAAACAGAGAGAGATGGCCCAACCCACCCACATACACATGTATATACATACACGTCCGCACAAGCAAATATACATACCTATACATCTCAACGTATACATATATATACCCACACAGACATATATATATATATATATATATATATATATATATATATATATATATATATATATATATATATATATATATATATATATATATATATATATCCCTGGGGATATATATATATATATATATATATATATCCCTGGGGATTGGGGAGAAAGAATACTTCCCACGTATTCCCTGCGTGTCGTAGAAGGCGACTAAAAGGGGAGGGAGCGGGGGGCTGGAAATCCTCCCCTCTCACTTTTTTTTTAATTTTCCAAAAGAGAAGGGGAACAGAGAAGGGGCCCAGGTGAGGATATTCCCTCAAGGGCCCAGTCCTCTGTTCTCAACGCTACCTCGCTAATGCGGGAAATGGCGAATAGTATGAAAGAAAAAAAAGAATATATATATATATATATATATATATATATATATATATATATATATATATATATATATATACACACATGTACATGATTCATACTGTCTGCCTTTATTCATTCACATCGCCACCCCGCCACACATGAAATAACAACCCCCTCCACCCGCATCTGCGCGAGGTAGCGCTAGGAAAAGACAACACAGGCCACATTCGTTCACAATCAGTCTCTAGCTGTCATGTATAATGCACTGAAACCTCAGCTTCCTTTCCACATCCAGGCCCCACAGAACTTTCCAGGGTTTACCCCAGACGCTTTACACGCCCTGGTTCAATCCATTGACAGCACGTCGACCCCGGTACACCACATCGTTCCAGTTCACTCTATTCCTTGCACGCCTTTCACCCTCCTGCATGTTCAGGCCCCGATCACTCAAAATCTTTTTCACTCCATCTTTCCACCTCCAATTTGGTCTCCCACTTCTCCTCGTTCCCTCCACCTCTGACACATATATCCTCTTGGTCAATCTTTCCTCACTCATTCTCTCCATGTGACCAAAGCATTTCAAAACACCCTCTTCTGCTCTCTCAATCACACTCTTTTTATTACCACACATCTGTCTTACCCTATTATTACCCTATCATTACTCGATCAAACCACCTCACATCACATATTGTCCTCAAGCATCTCATTTCCAACACATCCACCCTCCTCCGCACAACTCTATCTATAGCCCACGCCTCGCAACCATATAACATTGTTGGAACCACTATTCATTCAAACATACCCATTTTTGATTTCCGAAATAATGTTCTCGACTTCCACACATTCTTCAACGCTCCCAGAACTTTCGCCCCCTCCCCCACCCTATGATTCACTTCCGCTACCATGGTTCCATCCGCTGCCATATCCACTCCCAGATATCTAAAACACTTCACTTCCTCCAGTGTTTCTCCATTCAAACTTACCTCCCAACTGACTTGTCCCTCAACCCTACTGTACCTAATAACTTTGCTCTTATTCACATTTACTCTCAGCTTTCTTCTTTCACACACTTTACCAAACTCAGTCACCAGCTTCTGCAGTTTCTCATACGAATCAGCAACCAGCGCTGTATCATCAGCGAACAACAAGTGACTCGCTTCCCACGCTCTCTCATCCACAACAGACAGCATACTTGCCCCTCTCTCCAAAGCTTTTGCATTCACCTGCCTAACAACCCCATCTATAAACAAATTAAACAACCATGGAGACATCACACACCCCTGCCGCAAACCAATATTCACTGAGAACCAATCACTTTCCTCTCTTCCTACACGCACACATGCCTTACATCCTCGATAAAAACTTTTCACTACTTCTAACAACTTGCCCCCAACACCATATATTCTTAATACCTTCCACAGAGCATCTCTATCAACTCTAGCATATGCCTTCTCCAGATCCATAAATGCAAAAACAAATCCATTTGCTTTTCTAAGTATTTCTCACATCCATTCTTCAAAGCAAACACCTGATCCACACATCCTCTACCACTTCTGAGACCACACTGCTCTTCCCCAATATGATGCTCTGTACATGCATTCACCCTCTCAATCAATACCCTCCCATATAATTTCCCAGGAATACTCAACAAACTTATACTTCTGTAATTTGAGCACTCACTTTTATCCCCATTGCCTTTGTACAATGGCACTATGCAAACATTCCGCTAATCCTTAGGCACCTCACCATCAGTCATACATACATTACATAATCTTACCAACCAGTCACCAATACAGGCATCCATTTTTTAATAGATTCCACTGCAATGCCATCCAAACCCGCTGCCTTGCCGGCTTTCATCTTCCGCAAAGCTTTTACTACCTCTTCTCTGTTTACCAAATCATTCTCCCTAACCCTCTCACTTTGCACACCACCTCGACCAAAACACCCTATATCTGCCACTTTATCATCAAGCACATTCAACAAACCTTCAAAATACACACTCCATCTCCTTCTCACATCACCACTACTTGTTACCACCTCCCCATTAGCCCCCTTCACTGATGTTCCCATTTGTTCCCTTGTCTTACGCACTTTATTTACCTCCTTCCAAAACATGTTTTTATTCTCTCTAAAATTTAATGATACTCTCTCACCCCAAATCTCATTTGCCCTCTTTTTCACCTCTTGCACCTTTCTTTTATATATCTCCCAGTCATTTGCATTATTTCCCTGCAAAAATCTTCCAAATGCCTCTCTCTTCTCTTTCACTAATAATCTTACATCTTGTTCCCACCACTCAATACCCTTTCTAATCTGCCCTTCTCCCATGCTTCTCATGCCACAAGCATCTTTTGCGCAAGCCATCATTGCTTCCCTAGATACATTCCATTTCTCCCCCACTCCCCTTATGTCCTTTGTTTTCATCTTTTTCCACTCTGTACTCAGTCTCTCCTTGTACTTCCTCACACAAGTCTCCTTCCCAAGCTCACTTACTCTCACCACTCTCTTCACCCCAGCATTCTCTCTTCTTTTCTGAAAACCTCTACAAAATCTTCACTTTCGCCTCCACAAGGTAATGATCAGACATCCCTCCAGTTGCACCTTTCATTACATTAACATCCAAAAGTCTCTTTCGCGCGCCTATCAATTAACACGTAATCCAATAACGCTCTCTGGCCATCTCTCCTATTTACATACGTATACTTATGTATATCTCTCTTTTTAAACCAGATATTCCTAATCACCAGTTCTTTTTCAGCACATAAATCTACAAGCTCTTCACCATTTCCATTTACAACACTGAACACCCCATGCACACGAATTATTCCCTCAACTGCCACATTACTTACCACTGCATTCAATTTATATATATATATATATATATATATATATATATATATATATATATATATATATATTTTTTTTTTTTTTTTTTTTTTATACTTTGTCGCTGTCTCCCGCGTTTGCGAGGTAGCGCAAGGAAACAGACGAAAAAAATGGCCCAACCCCCCCCCATACACATGTACATACACACGTCCACACACGCAAATATACATACCTACACAGCTTTCCATGGTTTACCCCAGACGCTTCACATGCCTTGATTCAATCCACTGACAGCACGTCAACCCCTGTATACCACATCGCTCCAATTCACTCTATTCCTTGCCCTCCTTTCACCCTCCTGCATGTTCAGGCCCCGATCACACAAAATCCTTTTCACTCCATCTTTCCACCTCCAATTTGGTCTCCCTCTTCTCCTCGTTCCCTCCACCTCCGACACATATATCCTCTTGGTCAATCTTTCCTCACTCATTCTCTCCATGTGCCCAAACCACGAATAGTTTGGCGAATAGTTTGAAAGAAAGAAATACATATATATATATATATATATATATATATATATATATATATATATATATATATATATATATATATATATATATATATATGTATTTCTTTCTTTCAAACTATTCGCCATTTCCCGCATTAGCAAGGTAGCGTTAAGAACAGAGGACTGGACCTTTGAGGGAGTATCCTCACCTGGCCCCCTTCTCTGTTCCTTCTTTTGGAAAATTAAAAAAAAAAAAAACAAAAAACGAGAGGGGAGGATTTCCAGCCCCCCGCTCCCTCCCCTTTTAGTCGCCTTCTACGACACGCAGGGAATACTTGGGAAGTATTCTTTCTCCCCTATCCCCAGGGATAATATATATATATATATATATATATATATATATATATATATATATATATATATATATATATATATATATATATATATATATATATACATATATATATATATATATATATATATATATATATATATATTATATATATATATATATATATATATATATATATATATATATATATATATATATATATATATATATATATAATGACGAATGCCTATGACGTGATGGGCTTCAGTTAGGGTAACACCTCCCTACCTCACCACACTAGACATATATAACCTCCTCCTCCTCCTCCTCCTCCTCCTGTAGAGGCCCCAGGCAGTACTGAGGATGGACTGACTCACTTTTATTCTGAG
This sequence comes from Panulirus ornatus, assembly GCF_036320965.1. Taxonomy (NCBI): domain Eukaryota; kingdom Metazoa; phylum Arthropoda; class Malacostraca; order Decapoda; family Palinuridae; genus Panulirus; species Panulirus ornatus. The sequence goes on from NC_092232.1 coordinate 40,862,351, forward strand.
ACTAAATTGTTAAATTGTAAATTCCTCGCGTCCTCCTGCCTGGCCAGCCAGCGCCCGCCCCCCCTGACGCACCCACTTGTGTCATGGCTGATCGTAGGGCGCAGCAAAGCCCCACATTATGACGCTGAACGACCGTCCAGTATGTCACTATCACCCTCCCGCCGACGCAGCTGCTCGTTCATCAACACACACACACACACACACACACACACACACACTCCATGCCAAAGCTTAACACGCACCAATTTCAAGTAGCGCCATAATTCGCCACATTCCATCTCGCTCTCAGGGCTGGAAGGCATAACTAATACACGAGACGTATCAATATATATATATATATATATATATATATATATATATATATATATATATATATATATATATATATATATATATATATATATATATATTTACATATATTCCTATGAGTCCACGGGGAAAGTGAAACACGATAAGATGAAAACCGGCAAGGCTGCGGGTTTGGATGGCATTTAGCAAAAAAGGGGTGACTGTATTGTTGACTGGTTGGTAAGATTATATAATGTATGTATGACTCATGGTGGGTGCTTGATGATTGGCGGAGTGCTTGCATAGTGCCAGTGTACAAAGGCAAAGGGGATAAAAGTGAGTGCTCAAATTACAGAGGTATAAGTTTGTTAAGTATTCCAGGAAAATTATATGGGAGGGTATTGGTTGAGAGGGTGAAGGCATGTACAGAGTATCAGACTGGGGAAGAGCAGTGTGGTTTCAGAAGTGGTAGAGGATATGTGGATCAGGTGTTTGCTTTGAAGAATGTATGTGAGAAATACTTAGAAAAGCAAATGGATTTGTATGTAGCATTTATGGATCTGGATAAGGCATATGATAGAGTTGATAGAGATGCTCTGTGGAAGGTATTAAGAATATATGGTGTGGGAGGCAACTTGTTAGAAGCAGTGAAATGTTTTTATCGAGGATGTAAGGCATGTGTACGTGTAGGAAGAGAGGAAAGTGACTGGTTCTCAGTGAATGTTGGTTTGCGGCAGGGGTGCTTGATGTCTCCATGGTTGTTTGATTTGTTTATGGATGGGGTTGTTAGGGAGGTGAAAGCAAGAGTTTTGGAGAGAGGGGCAAGTATGCAGTTTGTAGTGGATGAGAGAGCGTGGGAAGTGAGTTAGTTGTTGTTCGATGATGATACAGCGCTGGTGGCTAATTCGGGTGGGAAACTGAAGAAGCTGGTAAAGTGTGTGAGAGAAGAAAACTGAGAGGAAATGTGAATATGAGCAAGGTTATTAGGTACAATAGGTTGAGGGACAAGTCAATTGGGAGGTAAGTTTGAATGGAGAAAAACTGGAGGAAGTGAAGTGTTTTAGATATCTGGGAGTGGATTTGACAGCGGATGGAACCATGTAAGCGGAAGTGAATCATAGGGTGGGGGAGGGGGCAAAAGTTCTGGGAGCGTTGAAGAATGTGTGGGAGTCGAGAACGTTATCTTGGAAAGCAAAATTGGGTAGAGCAAGATTATTAGGTACAATAGGTTGAGGGACAAGTCAATTGGGAGGTAAGTTTGAATGGAGAAAAACTGGAGGAAGTGAAGTGTTTTAGATATCTGGGAGTGGATTTGGCAGCGGATGGAACCATGGAAGCGGAAGTGAATCATAGGGTGGGGGAGGGGGCAAAAGTTCTGGGAGCGTTGAAGAATGTGTGGAAGTCGAGAACTTTATCTTGGAAAGCAAAATTGGGTATGTTTGAAGGAATAGTGGTTCCAACAATGATATATGGTTGCGAGGCGTGGGCTATAGATAGAGTTGTGCAGAGAAGGGTGGATGTGTTGGAAATGAGATGTTTGAGGACAATATGTGGTGTGAGGTGGTTTGATCGAGTAAGTAATGAAAGGGTAAGAGAGATGTGTGGTAATAAAGACAGTGCGGTTGAGAGAGCAGAAAAGGATGCTTTAAAATGGTTTGGTCACATAGAGAGAATGAGTGAGGAAAGATTGACCAAGAGGATATATGTGTCAGAGGTGGAGGGAACGAAGAGTAGTGGGAGACCAATTGGAGGTTGAAAGATGGAGTGAAAAAGATTTTGAGTGATCGGGGCCTGAACATGCAGGAGGGTGAAAGGCGTGCAAGGAATAGAGTGAATTGGAACGATGTGGTGTACCGGGGTCAACGTGGTGTCAATGGATTGAACCAGGGCATGTGAAGCGTCTGGGGTAAATAATGAAAAGTTTTGTGGGGCCTGAATGTGGAAAGGGAGCTGTGGTTTCAGTGCATTATACATGAGAACTAGAGACTGAGTGTGAACGAATGTGGCCTTTGTTGTCTTTTCCTAGCGCTACCTCGCGCACATGCAGGAGGAGGGGGTTGTTATTTCATGTGTGGCGGGGTGGCAACGGAAATGAATAAGGGCAGACATTATGAATTATGTACAAGTGTATATATGTATATGTCTGTGTGTGTATATATATATGTATACGTTGAGATGTATAGGTATGTAAATTTGCGTGTATGGACGTGTATGTATATACATGTGTATGTCTGTTTCCTTTCGCTACCTCGCTAACGCGGGAGACAGCGACAAAGGGTGAAAGTTTATGAGATGGATCAAAGCGAAGACTAAAAGTCGCGGAAAATTTGAGAAAAACTCCGGAAGAAATGGCTGGATTTTGGAAACACAAAGTATAAGAAACATATATATATATATATACATATATATATATATATATATATATATATATATGTATATATATATATATATATATATATATATATATATATATATATATATATATATATATATATATATATATATATATATATATATGTGTGGAAATGTGTGGAAATAAAAAAAAAAGAGCGTGGTTGAGAGAGCAGAAGAGGGTGTTTTGAAGTGGTTTGGGCACATGGAGAGAATGAGTGAGGAAAGATTGACCAAGAGGATATATGTGTCGGAGGTGGAGGGAACGAGGAGAAGAGGGAGACCAAATTGGAGGTGGAAAGATGGAGTGAAAAAGATTTTGTGTGATCGGGGCCTGAACATGCAGGAGGGTGAAAGGAGGGCAAGGAATAGAGTGAATTGGAGCGATGTGGTATACCGGGGTTGACGTGCTGTCAGTGGATTGAATCAAGGCATGTGAAGCGTCTGGGGTAAACCATGGAAAGCTGTGTAGGTATGTATATTTGCGTGTGTGGACGTATGTATATACATGATGTATATACATATGTATGGGGGGGGGTTGGGACATTTCTTTCGTCTGTTTCCTTGCGCTACCTCGCAAACGCGGGAGACAGCGACAAAGTATAATAAAAAAAATATAATATATATTTATCTATATTTATTATACTTTGTCGCTGTCTCCCACATTAGTGAGGTAGCGCAAGGAAACAGACGAAAGAATGGCCCAACCCACCTGCATGCACATGTATATACATACATGTCCACACACGCACATATACATACCTATACATCTCAACATATACATATATATACACATACAGACATATACATATATACACCTGTACATGATTCATACTGTCTGCCCTTATTCATTCCCTTTGCCACCCCGCCACACATGAAATAATAACCCCCTCCCCCCGAATGTGCATGAGGTAGCGCTAGAAAAAGACAACAAAGGCCACATTCGTTCACACTCAGTCTCTAGCTGTCATGTATAATGCACTGAAACCACAGCTCCCTTTCCACATCCAAGCCCCACAAAACTCTTCATGGTTTACCCCAGACGCTTCACATGCCCTGGTTCAATCCATTGACAGCATGTTGACCCCCGGTATACCAAATTGTTCCGATTCACTTTATTCCTTGCCCTCCTTTCACTCTCCTGCATGTTCAGACCCCAATCACTCAAAATCTTTTTCACTTCATCTTTCCAAATCCAATTTGGTCTCCCACTTCTCCTCGTTCCCTCCACCTCTGACACATTTATCTTCTTTGTCAATCTTTCCTCACTCATTCTCTCCATGTGACCAAACCACTTCAAAACACCCTGTTTGCTATAATTACAAATGACCCCCGACTGCTCCCCGGGCCTCCCCCACAACTCCACAACACTCTCAACGACAGCTACCCACCAAAAAACAGAAGCAACAGCCACACCAAACTTCAGGTTGTCCATCCAAGTCTCCAGCATTTCTGTGTAACACCAACAGGACCACACCGCCCTCCCGCCAACTAAGCAATGCTACCAAGAAGAAGGCATTCTTCAAAACTGCAAACTATACCAAACTGATCCATTATTTCATCCAATTTAGTTTCACTGCTTAGTGTTTAGTTTTCCACCCAAATATCCACAATTCAGTTCCACAAATGCTACATGTAACCTGAAGTTGTTCATTTTACACTTGGACACTGCTTTGTGCAGTTATGCGAGTATTCTACACTTTTCATGTGTAGTACTTTCAATTCAGTGCCTACTTTGCAGTTCTGGAGACTACCTTCCTCCCAGCAACACCACTGAACAGACAGGAAAACAGCACGGTATATATATATATATATATATATATTTTGATTTGTCGCTGTCTCCCGCGTTTGCGAGGTAACGCAAGGAAACAGACGAAAGAAATGGCCCAACCCACCCCCATACACATGTATATACATACGTCCACACACGCAAAAATACATACCTACACAGCTTTCCATGGTTTACCCCAGACGCTTCACATGCCCTGATTCAATCCACTGACAGCACGTCAACCCCGGTATAACACATCGATCCAATTCACTCTATTCCTTGCCCTCCTTTCACCCTCCTGCATGTTCAGGCCCCGATCACACAAAATCTTTTTCACTCCATCTTTCCACCTCCAATTTGGTCTCCCACTTCTCGTTCCCTCCACCTCCGACACATATATCCTCTTGGTCAATCTTTCCTCACTCATTCTCTCAATGTGCCCAAACCATTTCAAAACACCCTCTTCTGCTCTCTCAACCACGCTCTTTTTATTTTCCACACATCTCTCTTACCCTTACGTTACTTACTCGATCAAACCACCTCACACCACACATTGTCCTCAAACATCTCATTTCCAGCACATCCATCCTCCTGCGCACAACTCTATCCATAGCCTACGTCTCGCAACCATACAACATTGTTGGAACAACTATTCCTTCAAACATACCCATTTTTGCTTTCCGAGATAATGTTCTCGACTTCCACACATTCTTCAAGGCTCCCAGGATTTTCGCCCCCTCCCCCACCCTATGATCCACTTCCGCTTCCATGGTTCCATCCGCTGCCAGATCCACTCCCAGATATCTGAAAACACTTTACTTCCTCCAGTTTTGCTCCATTCAAACTTACCTCCCAATTGACTTGACCCTCAACCCTACTGTACCTAATAACCTTGCTCTTATTCACATTTACTCTTAACTTTCTTCTTTCACACACTTTACCAAACTCAGTCACCAGCTTCTGCAGTTTCTCACATGAATCAGCCACCAGCGCTGTATCATCAGCGAACAACAACTGACTCACTTCCCAACCTCTCTCATCCCCAACAGACTTCATACTTGCCCCTCTTTCCAAAACTCTTGCATTTACCTCCCTAACAACCCCATCCATAAACAAATTAAACACCCATGGAGACATCACACACCCCTGCCGCAAACCTACATTCACTGAGAACCAATCACTTTCCTCTCTTCCTACACGTACACATGCCTTACATCCTCGATAAAAACTTTTCACTGCTTCTAACAAGTTGCCTCCCACACCATATATTCTTAATACCTTCCACAGAGCATCTCTATCAACTCTATCATATGCCTTCTCCAGATCCATAAATGCTACATACAAATCCATTTGCTTTTCTAAGTATTTCTCACATACATTCTTCAAAGCAAACACCTGATCCACACATCTTCTACCACTTCTGAAACGATACTGCTCTTCCCCAATCTGATGCTCTGTACATGCCTTCACCCTCTCAGTCAATACCCTCCCATATAATTTACCAGGAATACTCAACAAACTTATACCTCTGTAATTTGAGCACTCACTCTTATCCCCTTTGCCTTTGTACAATGGCACTATGCACGCATTCCGTCAATCCTCAGGCACCTCACCATGAGTCATACATACATTAAATAACCTTACCAACCAGTCAATAATACAGTCACCCCCTTTTTTAATAAATTCCACTGCAATACCATCCAAACCTGCTGCCTTGCCGGCTTTCATCTTCCGCAAAGCTTTTACTACCTCTTCTCTGTTTATCAAATCATTTTCCCTAACCCTCTCACTTTGCACACCACCTCGACCAAAACGCCCTATATCTGCCACTCTATCATCAAACACATTCAACAAACCTTCAAAATACTCACTCCATCTCCTTCTCACATCACCACTACTTGTTATCACCTCCCCATTTGCGCTCTTCACTGAAGTTCCCATTTGCTCCCTTGTCTTACGCACTTTATTTACCTCCTTCCAGAACATCTTTTTATTCTCCCTAAAATTTAATGATACTCTCTCACCCCAACTCTCATTTGCCCTGTTTTTCACCTCTTGCACCTTTCTCTTGACCTCCTGTCCAAAAAAATATACTCACCTTTTGATACACTATATCTCAATGAATTTTTTTTTTCATATCTGAAAAAAGAAAAAGTGAGTACATTCTTTGGGGACATCCTATGTAAATATATTGGGAGATTCTGAGTGACGTTTGTCAACAACCTGGCATTATATAGACTCAGAGGCAGTGTAGCAGCTACATCAGCTAGATATCAAAATAATTTAAAGCACTTACATTACATACTAGGAATATTATAATTTTTCAATTTTCAATGTGCTTAGAAAAGAAAAGGGCATTACCTTTGCTTTTTGAATTTCCTTAATCTTACTTGATTACGCACGTGTGTGGACCTTAGTCTTCACACAAGATCATCAAATTCTGATGAGTAACATAGAGATAGATAGATGACTTTCACAGTAAACTAGTGATGACTCTATGTTTCCAAGGGCGCTCATGGTTGCAGCGTCAGAGCCGAGGTCGCTCAACATTAACACTATGACACTGACCTACACCAGCACTCTACTCCATCGTCTGAAAAAGGGTAAAGGTCATCCCGACACCAGCGTTTGTGGTTAAAATCGCCAAATGTATCTCATGCTCGAGGTATACGTAGGTCACAATTATGAAGAATAGGTTGAAACATTAATAACCACGAGAAAGTGACGCAGTCTAAATGGCTAAACCTATGATTAAACCCTTAAAACATTTTGTATGTAGTTCCAAGAAAGTGGTACAATCTGCCGACCTTGCTGCCATCAAATGTCACTTAACTACCCAGCAAACTGGAGGAACTAGACATGACCACCAGGTCACTTCACAGCCAGGCCATAACAGAGGCCTGGCTGACCAGTCCTGAAATATGCACCACGAGTGACTAAACTCTCTTCTGCCACCCGGAAACCAAACAGATTACACCTGGAATATGTATCATTAGTGGCACTCATTTGTTACAAAGAGTTACGTCCGGCCCAATAACAGTTAATGAGCCTGAGAGTCTGGAGGTGTTATGGGTGAGATTAAGTCAACAAACCTCCAGCAGCATCTCCCTCCATCATTTACTGAGTGTTCAACAACCCACCTCTCTCCTCCTAAGCCAGAGACTCACTGTTACAATATCTAACCTTCCCATCTGACACACGCAGGACAAGATACCACCCTTGGTTTAAGGTTGTGAAATGAGGCGATTTTAATGAGATACACACCATTAACCTCCAAGAACAATTACACTAATCTAAGTTGGATCATTTTCCTACACATGGTCAAAACACCCCTGACGTGATTCTTACAAACATGGCTGACCACTACCCACCACCCGAGCTCAGCCTCTCCTTCCTCCTCGGACAGTTCGCATTTCCCAGTGTTGCGGTCCCTCGCCCCATAGTCTTCCTACACAAGCGGGCAGATACCTTAACTTACCTGGCTCTTCCTGACTCAGCGAAGAGAGATTTCGGTCAGTGAGCATCTCATCATCACTGACCTGAGGTGGCCAGTGAAGATGATGTAATCTTTTAGGAGAAGTATCATGACACCAGCAGCCATGCACACCAGCACTTCTTCCCCAGATAACGGAAACACTACACCCGGTCGACGCTCCCTTGATCATGCAGCACAGAAATTGTTTGTCAACGATCACAACAACGACCTCTACAACCAACGATCACAACAACGACCTCTACAACCAACGATCACAACAACGACCTCTACAACCAACTAAGCAACAAAGTGCAATGCGAAGTACGAGCTGAGAAGAAAGCCTATTACCCAACTAAGGTGCAGCATCTGAAGCAGGCCAACATCAATCAGTGGCATGATAGAGCAACAATATTTACTGGCTGAGACAAGTGAGGAATCTCCCCTTCTCTTGTGTACATCATATCAGCAGTGAGGAGGCTGAACACCAAATTAACAAACACTTTACCAGTATTGGCCAGAGATTACCATAACCTGACATCAGTTTCCTCCTAGCTTACCTACCAATCTCATCTCCCCCAAACAAAATAGAGGGATATCAAGCAGCTACTGCCTTCAGCACCTTAAACTAAACTCTCAACCACACCCATAATCTTGCAATGAGGCTAAACAAAGAATTCTCCCATGAATTAGCTACACCGCTACCTGCCATAAATAATGCTTCACTCAAACAGTCTAAATGTCCACAAGCTTGGAAGACAGCATATGCCACTCTACTACTCAAATCCGCTAACTCAGAGCCTTTTAAAAGCTTACGCCCTGTTGACTTCACTCCAACCCCTAGTCTAATTGTCAAAGTTTTGTGTGTGACTGAGTCTATGCAGACACTGTTGACTCAGTAGCCTCTCAGGTAGGAGTATCTGAGAGTATGTGGATGTAACCAGGATGAGAAGGGAGAGATAGGTAGTATGTTTGAGGAAAGGAACCTGGATGTTCTGGCTCTAAGTGAAACAAAGCTCAATGGTAATGGTGAAGAAAAGTATGCCTTCGGAGTAAAGTAAAGGATTGGTGTGAAAGGAATGTGTGAAAATATGTAAGGAAGTGATCTTAAGGCTGATCTGGGTAAAAATGAAAGTCGATTGCGAAAGATGAGCGATTATTAGTGCTTATGCATCTGGCCATGAGAAGAAAGATAATTAGAGGCAAGTGTTCTGGGAGCAGCTTTGTGAGTGTGTCAGCAGTTCTGATGCAAGAGACCGAATTTTTAGTGATAGTTAACTTAAATGTGACGGTGAATAATGTGGCAGTTGATCTGTACAATCTAGGGGCATAGGGTATTCAGTAAGGTGAATGGAAACGGTGAACAGCTTGTGGAGATGTATGCTGTTAAAGAACTGTTGATTGGGAATACCTAGTTTAAGAAAAGAGATATGCACAGGTATGCGTATGTGAGTGGGAAAGATGGTAAAAGGGCATTATTGAATTACATACTATTTAACAAGAGTGCAAAAGAGACTTGGATGTGAATGCTGAGAAGGGCAGCTGACTGAATGTCTGATCATTACCACATGGCGGCAAGGTATACGTTTTGGAAAAAGTTCATGATATGGTTGAGAAGAGGGTGGTTAAAGTAAGTAAGCTTGGAGAAAAATATCCCAGGAGGGATTGACTGTAGCGTAAACGAAGCTAAGGGAGGAGGATGAGGAATGGGAGGTATTTGGGGGTAATATCGCTGGCATGGGCTAGAGAATACGATACGAATACGAATGATTTTCTTTTTATGCGGCAGGTGGAAGGTGGGAGGTAAGCAGGCGAAAAAGGGTAGTGAGTGGTCGGATGAAGTAAAGTTGCTACTGAGAGAGAAAAAATTGCAAATGATTGGAAGTGTAGAAAAGAAAGCGGCTGGAGCTCAGGAGGAAGTGCATGAGTTAAGAGAGAGATAGAAAAAAGAGGCAAATGAAAGTTGGGGTGAGCATCATAAAACTTTAAAAAAGAATAAGTAAATATTTTGGAAGGTCAACTGTATGAAAAAAGAAAAGAAAAACGAGGATATCGTGGAAGGAGGCAAATGGGGATATCGGTGACAACAGGTAGTGAAGAGATAGACTATGCATTTTGAAGGCCTACTAGAGTCGGTATCTGATACATAGAGGCAGATGTGTCTGGGTCGGGGAGGTATGGGAAGTGAGAATCTTAGAAAGAGGTTCGGTAATGAAAGAAGAGTTGGTGAAAGCCTTGCACAAGATGAAATGCGGCAAGGATGCTAGAGTGGATAATATTGCAATCCATTTTCTTAAGAAATGGGTTGACGTGACAGTGGTGTTGAATAGTTGGGATTTTCATTGTATATCTGGATTATGATAAGGAGCCTGAGGATTAAAGGATTGCATGTATAGTGTCACTCTAGAAAAGGCAAGAAGGACAAAGGTGAGTGAAAGCATAAAGAGCGCATCAGATTGAGGAGGAACAATGTGGTTTTAGGAATGGTAGAGGAAGTGTGGATCAGGTGTTTGCTTTGAAGAATGTGTGTAGGAAATACTTAGAGAAATACGATATGAATGCGGCGTTTATGTAACTAGAGACAGCATACGATAGGGTTGACAGAGATGCCTTGTGGAGGGTGTTGCGATATGGTGAGGGAGGGAAGGAAAGCTACCAGAGTCGGTGAGAAGTTTTCATCAAGAGTTTAAGGCGTGTGTACGAATACGAGAGTAAGAGGAGAGTAAGTGGTTCCAGGTGAAGGTTGATCTGCGGTGGGGGTATGTGATGTCACTAGGGGTTTAATCAGTTTTCGGATGGGGTGGTGAGGGAGCTAAAATCAAGGGTCTTGGAGAGAAGGGCGAATTTGCTGTTTATAGGGAGTGAAGAAGCATGGGAAGCGAATCAGTTGTTGTTTGTTGATGATACAGCGCTGCTGGCATATTCGAGTCAAAGCTGCAGAAGTTGGTGACCGAGTGTGGAAGTGTAAGAAAGGAGGAAGTTGAGATTAAACGTGAATACAAGCAAGGTTATTAGGTTTAGAAGAGAAGAGGGACAGGTTAGCCGGTGGTATAAGTGTGAACGAAGAAATTTTGGAGGAGGTAAAGTTCTGTAGATTTCCAATGGCGGATATGGCAGCGGATGAAACTAAGGAAGCGGAAATGAGTATTAGGATGAGTGACGGAACGAAGGTGTCGATAGGCACTGAAGAACGTATGGATAGAAAGGATATTATTTGAAAGGGCAAAAATGGCTATGTTTGAGAGTATAGTAGTCCCAACAATCTTATATGGCTGCAAAACATGGGCTAAGATAAGGATGTGCGGAGGTGGGTGGATGTGTTGGTAATGAAACATTTAAGGACAATATGTAGCGTGAGATAGTTTGATCGAGTAAGTAGTAAAAGAAAGGAGAAACGTGTGTTAATAAGAATAGCATGAGTGAGGACAGGTTGACATAGACAGTAAATGTGTCAGAAGTGGAGGGGTACAAGAAGGGGGAAACCAAATTGGAGATGGAACACTGGAATGAAAAAGATTTTGGGTACTCAGGGCCTGAACATGCAGGAGGGTGAAAGGTGCGTACGGGATATATTGAATTGGAATGATGTGGTGTACAGGAGTCGACGTTCTGTCAATGTGATGCAGCTTGGAGAAACTCTTCAAGAATATATGGAAAAATAAGTTATTTACTGGGAGGGTGAGAATGGGTATGTTTGAAGGTATAGTGTTCCAACAATGTTGTATGAGAGAGAATCATGGGCTATAGATGAGGAAGTACAGAGATAGGCGAATGTTGGTAATGAAATACTAAAGGATAATATGAGTTGTGAGGTGGTTTGATCGAGTAAGTAGTAAAAGAGAACGAGAGAGGTGTGGTTGAGAGAGCTGAAGAAGGGATGTTGAAATGGTTTAGACATATAGAGAGGATGAGTAGACATGTCAGAGGTGGAGGGGGACAAGGAAAAGTGGGAGACCAAATTGGAGATGGAAAGCTGAAATGAAAAAGATTTTTGAGTGCACGGGACCTGAAAGTGCAGAAAGGTGAAAAACGTGCACGAGAAGAGTGAATTGTAATGATACAGTATACAGGGGTCGACGTTCTGTCAATGTGAAGTACCCGGGAATAATCAAGGAAGAATGGGTGGAAAGAAAGGTTATTGATATAGATGGCAAAAAAAAAAAAAAAAAGGTAGGTTGAAGGTATAGTAGCTCCAACACTGTGGTATGGTTGCGAGGCATGGATTATAGATGAGGATGTGCGGAGGAGGGTGGATGTGTTGGTAATGATTTACAGGCAATATGTGGTGTGAGGTGGTTTGATCGAGTAAGCAGTAAAAGAGAAAGAGATGTGTGGTAATAAGAATGTGACTGAAAGAGCTGAAGAGGGATAGCTGAAATAGTTTGGACATATAGAGAGGATGCATGAAGAGGTTGACAAAGACAGTAGACGTATCAGAAGTGGAGGGGGACAAAGAGAAGCGTAAGGCCAAACTGAAGATGGCACGCTGAAATGAAATAGATTTTGAGTGCTCAAGCCAGAACATGCAGGAGTGTGAAAGGCGTGCATGGGATAAGGTGGAATGGAATCATGTGATGTACAGGGGTCGACGTTCTGTTAATGTAAAGCGATCGGGAGAAACTACTGAAGAATATGTGGAAAGAGAGATTCTTTACTGGAATGGCGATAATGGGTATATTCAAATGTATAGCATTCTCAAAAGTGTTGTATGGATGCGGAGAAGGGTGGGTGTGTTGGTAATGATATAATTACGGACAATATATGGTGTGACGTGGTTTAATCGAGTAAGTACTAAAAGGAAAAGAGAGAGATGTGGTAATAAGAGTGCGACTGAGAGCTGAAGAGGGGGTGCTGAAATGGTTTGAACATATAGACAGGATGAGTGAGGAGAAGCTGGTAAAGGAAGATGCGTTAGAAGTGGAAGCGTACAAGTAGAAGGGTAAAATGGAATGCTGGAAAGAAGAAGAAGAAGAAGAAGAAGAAGAAGAAGAAGAAAGAGGGACCAGGGCCTAAAATGCAGGAGGGTGAAAGGCGTGCACGGCATATGGTGAACTGGAATGATGCTGTAAACAGGGGTCGATATTCTGTCAAAGTGAGGGGGGCCAGGGTAAACGATGGAAAGGTCTGTGGGGTCTGGCTGTGGATAGGGAGCTGTAACTAAGTTTTGTGTACTGCTCATGACCGCTAGAGAACTGACGAGAGCGAACGCGCTTTTATTTTTCTTCCTTTTGCTCCTCGTGCAAACTCGTTCACGCGGGAAACAGAGAACAAGAGTTAAAAAATAAAGTTCTGTTTGATAATAAGGTAGTTATTCCTTTGGACACGAAACCTATCCAAGGGAACACTAGTGGTAGCCAAACATAGCTTACATTGGATATTACGGAAAGGTTTATTTGTGGTACTATTCCCTCTGCTCTTAAAATGTCTTGTTTTTTGTTTAACGAGGGATTTCATTGTATGAGTCTGATACTATTCTTATAATGCAAAATTTAATTTCTTACTGGGTTGCTTCCATCAAAAAGTGAGCTTTATTGCAAACTTTCGAGTATCTTTTTTGATTTATTTTTTTTTTTAGTACAATATACAAAACTTCCACATTTTCATGCTACGGTGAGGGGGTAGTTTGCTTGAGGTGCAGTCGTCAGACATATTTCGTATGGTCTCAATCTTATCTAACATTGTTTTACTAAGGTATTTGAGCTACATCTACAGCTGATGCTACTGTGGTAGTGTATATATTTCGCATAATGACATACCTTGTTCCTGCAATTTGACATCCATCGATAATTAATGTCATTTCCCTTTAATGCTAGTGTAAAGAAAATACATTCAGTAACAGCCACGCAGTGATTAATATATTTTTCGACTGTGCTGAATGAGGCAAAATTAATGAGTTGATGATTTCAGGAAAATAATGTAACTATAGTTAAGGTGAAAGTAAATGAATTTTTCACATACATTTACGTTAATTTATCCCACTCTTTCCCTGATATTCATAATTCTAAACTTATTGCGCTATCATAAATTGAAATACAACGCTCCACATTAGGTTTTCCCCCTATCCTTTACGAAAATGCCTTTCAGATCGATGCCTCGCTATGCTGACCTATTACAGAAACGAGACATACAATGTCAGTCACATGATGTACAATTACAACTGGCCGTTTAATTACATTCGTTCGTTTCTACAGGTATCCTTGTCGCTTCGAACGATAGCAGTTTTTATTGCTATATTCTAAACAGTGTTTAATTCTTACCTAATCGTCGGGCAGCGTTGCATCCTGTAGATTCCAATTAATGCAGTTACATACAAATTCTCTTGTTTGTTACAGTTATACGCACAGTTTTTGAATAACTTCCAACAACATACTCCGAAGATCAATATTAGCGTCTGTTTGGTAGTAACAGTGGTTGACGACAGAGAGCAGCATCTGTCGGGTGTTGCCTTTAAAACTAGTTGCCACTTTTTATTTTATGCACGACCATCGAGCTCATAACTTTTGTTATCTACATTTGTTTCACGATGTTTACCATATTCAAATGTCACACAGAAACATCTTGTATATATATATATATATATATATATATATATATATATATATATATATATATATATATATATATCAGTGATATCAGTGTGCAAGGCATATAGATATCGACAATACATATAGATCTCCCTTCGAGGCAGACTCTAACACAAACTATCAACCCCATTCTGCTTGTTAGCCAACTCAATTGAACCGGCACATTTTCCCGAACATAATTTCACAGTCCTCTTGTATTATTTCTTTTATCAGCTGGTGAAGAGAAACATTAATAATCACGCAAATTTATTAAACTACCATCGTCTGTGCCCGTTTCTTGTAGAGCTGTAACATCCACCTTATACAACAGCGAATAAGCATACACATCTGTGGTCCTAGTACGTAAGCTATTTACATTCTATGAAAGGTTACTTAATTCATGGTCCTCCATTTTCCCTGTTTACAACTGAAAGTAACCTTACTCTCTCATTAACAAATTGTTCCATCACGTCTTTCCCTCGAACTGATATCTTATTATATAGAACTTCAGGGATGTCAGCACACCTGACGTGTTATCTCATTTATAACGTCCACATTTCCGCTCCCCCAGAGCGAGGATTTGGTTTGTCAGTACTCATCACTGTATTGTTTTCAGCTTTTTCTCTTTTTCCCCATCCACCTTATTTTTTGTTCACAAAGATCAGCAATTACATTCTGATTGTCCTCTACTTTTTTCCTAAGCGCTTGGATTTCTTGCCGTAGTTGAACTACTACACCATACTTATCACTGAGTTTGTTATTTACCTTACCTTCTGGAGTAGTCTTCGGTGGAACCCTTGTATTATTTCTTGCTACCTTGAACGTGTCATTCTGTTCCATTCTCTTCTCTCACACGTTCTCAGTTGAAGGCAGCGTTGCCTTGTTTGTAACTCCTTGTTTGTCCTCCCTTTCCCGCTGCTGTACTTCCTTCAGGGTCTGTCACCGGACGCCGTACACTGTGGTCTCATACTGCAAATTGATGAACCTGCATTATGCACACCGCCATAAATGCAACAGAATGGCATAACACGTTGCCCAGACTTTATCTTACTTTTATATTCCATTGAATTATTTATCAACTTTGGCATATCCAGATCCTTTGGACCACCAATTGCACTTGTAACACAAAACAGGCTGTTCAAAGAACTTTGCAATTCTCCTATATCCTGTTCCAGATATGGGTATCATCTCCGGAACGTCTCCCTTCACCAAGACTACCATTTGATTCTTCTTTTCATCCCGGATTTCTTGTCGGTTTGCTCATACGAATCGTGTATCATCAAAAAGAAAATCAGGATCCAGTATAACCAGGTACATGAATACAGTCACCTTGGTGTGTTTTTCTGTGTCATTGGGTATCGTTAATATCACCTCCTCAAATCCTTTCGTCGTCAGAAACTTTACTGCTTCATCCCCAGCCAAAGTCAGATAGGAATTATTATGACCTTCCTTAAGTAAAGGTTCAACCTTTTTATGCTGCCTTCCAAGCTTAGCTTCCCACAGCAACAGCTTACTTATATAGTGTCATGCGTAAGTCACTTGGAAAGTTCACCCTCCTCCTACGTGAGCTGTTTCCTCCACCCGGTTTGTTCCCCACACTGGATCTGTTATTTGGACTAATTCGACCATCCTCCTGGGTTCGGTTCCCAGTTGAACTATTCTTTCTTCTTTCTTCTCCTTATGCTTTCATTTTCTTCCTGTCGTTCTGGATCTCATCACTATCGCTTCCTTCAATCTACTTCAATATTCTCGCCTTCATTTCTTTTTTTTCTTAGTAATCTCCTCTTGAAAACTGTTTGTCACCTCTATTGTTGTCGGTGGCAGATCATGTGCTTCTGAATCACTACTTGATAGCTTCAGGTCGTCGTCTGTGCAGTTTATTACTGCAATCTTTTCTTCCTTAGCCAAAATCTTCTCATGTTTATGCCCCCCACTTGCCCTAGACATGGTGCAAAGCTTAGACAGTCGGTGAAAATCAAACTCTTGCTGCAGATTGAAACATGAGTAACGTCTTACCAGCAAGGTGGTATCCACAGAAATGAGTCCGAAAGATTCGTGGGAGAGTAGAGCACATAAAGCTGTTTCCATTCTTAGACTCTATTAGCAGTTATAGACATTGTGTGAATAACCAATATTTTCATAAGTAACTTCCAACCCACAAGTAACGCGAGGAAAACCTTAAAAGTTGCCTGATTCCGCCCGGGATCAAACCTTATACTTGTGAAGGTCACGTGACAACCTCTACACTATGGAAACTATGTTACCTTTACCGAAGAAGGTGTTTCACTTTCATTACTGAAGAATATGCTTCGGTGTCATAACTGAAGCAGATGCTTGGATTTCTTAAGTGAAACATATCTTTCAGTGCCATTAATGACGTACTTGTTTTTATATGATTACTGAAGGAAATGCTTGAATGTTATTGCTGAAGCATATGTTTCACTTTCATTTCTGAAACAGATATTTCAGTGTCTTTAATGATGCAGATCTTTCATTATCATCATTGAAGTAGAAGTTTTAGAATCATTACTAAAGTTGATGTTTTAGAGTGATTATCGACGTAGGTGATTGAGTGTTAGTATTAATTCAGATGATTAAGGGTCATTACTGAAGCAGATATTATAATGTCTTTACTGAGGAAGAGAAGTCGATATTTGAGCGTCATTACTGAAGCAGGTCTTTCAGTGTTAGTACTGAAGCATGATTTAAATCTTTTATCAGAAGCAAATATATCAGTTTCATAACTGAGGTAGATTTTTTAAAATTTTTGCTTAATGGTTGAGGGAAAGCAACGGATATTACAACCGCCGGCTTTGTGTTTACAGACGAGCACACTGCAATCATGTAATGTCATGACATGTTGAGCACTGCATGGCCCACCAGTGGTGGAGGTATGAAACTACATAGCTTCCTGGGTAGGAAAACCTAGGAATGTCTATCCAAAAAAGAAAAAAATAGTCATTACGCGAGATGAAAGCAGGCCAGCTTTCAAAATGAGAATGAGAATTTCTAAGTCGGATTCCTACAGATCCAAATCTGTCAGGTAGGTATGTGTGTCGGGGTTTAGAATGAATTTCTGGAAGACACTTACTTTACACTTGAGTTTATCCTGAGACTTATTTACATGTATGCAGTCAACCAATGGGATGGTTATAAGTTACTTTCTATTCCTACATCAGACTTCTAATGGTTCTAATGAACCTCATGTGTGATGTTATGATGTTGTCATGAGGATGTTCTCTTTTCTTTCCCAACATCTAAGATCTGATCTTTTCCAACAGCTGTAGGATTTGAAACTTTTTACCTTCTCATATATTTCCTTATAACTACAACCTAAACCTTTGTAAAAGAAAGTTTTCTACTACCTCTGGAATTATCATTCATCATCATTTCTCTGTTGCTAATCATATGTCTTTGAAGTCTTTTTTTAAATTCTATTTAAAATCTGACAGCGATGAAGAATTGTGTTCGTGACTGAAGCCGTAGTTTTCAAAGTGAGAAAAAGTGATAATGTAAGATTGAAAGGTATACCACACAGCACACAAGGATCTCAGCCTTAAGATATCTCCAGAGTTTCATGATAGATCACAAGGCAGAAAGGTGTTGCTTACAACGACCTTATCGTAGACCATTCCAGAGGTTCACTGGATGGTTCCAGTAGGTCTCGACAAGTGAGGTAATCCAGATGTTTCAGTGGCAGGAACAGATGTCGCGCCAAAACAATCTAGAGGTTCACCATAAACCTCAGCAACAAAGACTGGAATTACATTACTAATATAGAGAACATCCCAGAGGCTCCGTGGAAGTCCCAAGAAGTAGATATGGAAGTAATGGAACAAACTTCATTTTAAGAGGTTTCCATCAGTCAGACATACCAAGTCTCCGACAATGGGCGGAAAACTCACGCAGTCAGCTAAGTTTTTCCACTGTCCCTCCGAGGGACGTACCTATCCCGCCGATGGACGTAAATCTTTCAGCAATTACAAAGCGAACTCCTTCGCATTTGATTAGTATCGTTCCACGTGCTCGTAGTGCGTATAACTATAAAATACTTAACGTACATAACGTAATTCAGTACATATACACTTTCCTATTCTTAGTAACATTTTTAGTCAGTTCTAAGGATGAATCTGACAGCATTTACAAATATGAGTTGCTATTAATGCATGTGGGTCACTCAGGTGGCCTAAGATAGTATACTGCTGTTCGTGGAATTGTATGGCAGCCTGTTATCACACTCTTATTTCTTGATGATTTGTACATGTTGTTTATTCTCTTATTCTTATGTGTAAACACCTACATATCATCTATAAGGTACAGTAAAAAAATTAGATCTTAGCCCACTCATTCTGTAAGTTTTCACTTATTCTGGAAACATTGTATTTGGTGGTGGTGGATGTACGATCCATTCCACTAAAATCACAAGTCTTTCAGGATCTTCTAACTTCCTGTCTCATATCAGATCCCTGGATGCAACGATATCAAAAACTGCAGTAGTTTGATAAACTTTATGATCATTGTAGAGATTAAAAGGAGCCTCCATCAGAAGACACAGGAGTCAGGGAAAGCGTTCTGTCTTTGCCTCAGACACCGAGGGAACAGACTGACTTTGCCTTTATTCCACTTCTCCACTCTGACCTGTTTACTGTAATGTTATTACCCTGGATTGGTCTAGTCTAAAGATTGGTCCCTTTCTATAATAAAATGAAATCATTCATAGAAGAGCATGGTCTTTGTCCATTGACCTTTGGGTTATGGGCCTATCAAGCTTCCACTGCGCCAATGGTGTCATTTTACTGAAGAAAAATCATTAATGTAATTGACGATAACCTCCTTTAAACAGCTAGTCTTGTGTGTCCGGCTAATACACAACTGGAACTCTTGTTTATGTATGGCCCAGCGGTAGAGGGAAAGAAGTGAAATTACAATGGCAACTCTCCTCTTATCAAATGCCACATTATAATGATAAAATGTACTGGGATATTGAGTATTGTATGACTACCAGTGGTGGAGGTACGAAACCAGCAACTCTCGGGAGTAGAAACTGAAAAAATGTCCAAATAAGAGTGAAGAAACAATACCCGTAGTTTAGAGAAAGACAAGTGGACATGATTTCAGAATCAGAATAAAAATTCATTGGCCTGATTTCTATGGACTTAGGTGTCAAGTAGATATCAAGAGCTGTAGTCTGCCTGATGAGGTTTAGAATTATCCTCTGGATTGTTCTTAACATCACATAATGTATGTATCCTGTACTCGTTTGCATGTATATAGTGAACATCTGGAGTGGTCATAAGGTATCTTGAATGTGTGACTTCTGCGTTTGCCTTTCAAGGCTTCTTCTTAACCTCCGGTGTGATCTTATGATGTGGCATGGGGCTCTACCTTTGTTGAGGTTTCCAGTGAACTTCACGGAAGCTAGTAAGGATGAATTACATATGACGCAGATAACTTTTGGTGGCTTACAGTTAGTTATTTTTGAGATTACATACAGTTTTTGATTAACTCGTGTGCCTGTTTAAAACTGAAGTTTCTTGTAAGTTCTGGAGTAGTCTCACATAAAGATTCGCCCCCGGGTGGGCTCGAACCACCAACCTCTCGGTTAACAGCCGAACGCGCTAACCTATTGTGCCACGGAGGCCTGAAAATATCACATCTTATGGCTGACTTGGAGACGAGTGCTTGTGGCACTGACTGTTTTAGATAACATATAGGAGTTATGTGTAGCTGGAGAGGATATAGTGTTCGTATTCAAAGCCAAGTTTAGACAAGGACTTATGTTGCTCTTGAGGATTACTCCTTGTGGAAATACTCACAAAATATTGGAATTTCATCTGATCAATCGGGATGATTATCATTACATTATTCCTGTTTGGCAGTCACGTAATGACGCAGACCATCTCTTACCTTCTCATCCATAGTTCATGATAATGTTCCGTCTGTAGCTGGGATATTTCCAGGTTTCCTTGGCAAAAGAGATTAGTGAGTTAGAATGTTCACCGAAGGGTTGGTGATTCAAGCTTATCCAGGAACGACCCTTGATTATAAGAACGTTTTCCAGGAACCTCAACATCTCACCACAGACCGTACCACTCGGAAATCTAATGCGTCACTAGGCAATCTAGTGTTTCACATGATTACTGTGTGGCCGATGACATCTCAACGATGAGCAGTTGCGATATCTGGTTCTTTCTCTACACCGCTAGACTTTGAAACCCTTTGCCTGTCATTTCTTTCCTAAAAGCTACGATCTGACGACTTCTTTACAACGATAGTATGTGAAACTTATTACCTTCCCACATATTGCCTAACAACTGTGACCTGTACCTATAGTAAGAAGTAAGTTATCTACTTCATTTAAAATTATTATTCTTCCTCTTCTCTCTAAAGCTTTTATAAGTCCTTGAAGACCTTTTCATGTTCTATGAGCTGCCATTGATGAGGTCTTTTGCTCACAACTGAAGCCTTCCATTTGAAAAATAATAATTATGTTAATGACATATAGAAAATTATGAAGCAAACCACACTACTCTCTCCACATTAAGAACTCTCTAGAGGCCTATCAGAGTTCACCAGGCAGAAAAACCTTACCTAAAACATCCTTCTTCTGAACCATTCCAAAGGTTCACTGGAAGCATCCAGGAATTCTAGGAGATAAAAAACTTGACATATTAGGTAATCCAGAGGTTTCACCGTTAGAAGATAAAGGCAAAGGAAAAGTGAAATCAATCTGGAGGTTCACTATTTTCTTCAACAACAGATCCTGGAATTACATGACAAACATAATGAACACCCCGCAGGTCATCTGGAAATCCTGAGAAGTAGATATAGGAGACATGGAAAAACCTTCATCATACAAGCTTTCTATCAGTCAGACATACCAAGTCTCCTACAATTGTCGGAAACTTCACTCAGTCAGCTAAGGTTTTCTGCCCTTCTAGGAAGGTGACGTAAATCTCCCTTAGTGTGACATTCAGGGCTAAAAACGCGAACGCCGATGCTTTCGTTGGTATAATTGATTTTGTGGATATACTGATATTGTTTGAAGAAGAACATGATTTATCTTTTGTTCAGCATCTATGTCATTTCAAATTTCTAACAAAACTTTTATTAAATTCTAATGATGAATTTAGCGTCATTTACAAATATGAATTGGCATAAATGCGTGAGGCCCATCCAGCTAGGCTGGTGTTCGTTATATTGTATGGCGACTGTTATCACACTTATATTTTGGTGATTTCTGCCTATTGCCTGTTTGTTTTCTCTCATTAGTAAGTATATCTATATATCTTCTATACAACACAATAAATAAACAGTAGATCATGTTCCAATGTTTCTGGCAATTTGTCTTGTATCGGAAACAATCATTGAATTTGGCGGAAGGTGGTCGCACAATCTTCATGTAAAATTTTCCAATTCAGGATCTCCAATCTGTAGTCAGTTTACTACAAACATTAATATCAATTACTGGAGTGGAATATCAAACTTTAAGATCATTGCAGTGGTTGACTCCGAGGACCCTCCACCAGTAGATACAGGAATGAAACAAAACATTCTGAAATTTTTCTCAGACACTGGGACAGACAACTCCAATGGTTAATAAGAGGCTACTGGAAACAGGTACATCAGTCTACCACAAACGATCCCAGAGGTTGACAGGAAACCTTCAAAAGTTATGGGAGTCACATCAAATTTATCCACAAAAACTTTTATCGGGCATAAGGGTCTCATCTAATTTACCCTCAACAGCGTTTTTGAGTTCTACTGGAAACCTTTATTCAGTTATAGGAGTAACACAAACATATCCTTAAAGGCTTTTGCGAGTTTTATTGACAATGTTCAGAAGGCACAGGATTCATAGCTACTTTATTTGCAGCAGCTTCCCTAAGGTTTAATGGAAACCTCCAGTAGGTTTATCACATATGATTTATCCTCAACAGCTTAGTTGTGGTCCAATTAGAAACCTTCATCGGGTTGAACAATTACAACTAATTCAACTCGAACAGCCTCCTTAAGGCTCATTGGAAACCTCCAGCAGGGATAGCAGTGAAACGTAACTTGTTTTCAACACCTTCACTGAGGTGTACTGGAAACCTCTAATCAAACTTAATTCATGATCAACAGTTTTCTTTGTAAGCCTGCAGCAGGTAAAGCAGTGGGAACTAATTTATACTCAAGAGCTTCCCTCAGGTGAAGTGGAAACCTCTTGCAGGTGTAGGAGGTATACTGGATTGATCCCATTCATTTTCAGCAGGTTCCTTGTGGGGTACAGGAAACTCCAGCAGATTTGAATATTTGAAGGTTTTAAGATTGTTTGAAACCTGATAACGAAATGTACGAACTTTTATGATCACATCATAAGAACATATCTGTAGTTTACCAGACCGTTTAAAAGCAGAGACAAGAGTCATGCAACTATATCTACTTTTGGTTACGCCAGAGGCTTACTATATACAAGTAAAGAATTAATGGATACACACTACAAGAGTATGCTAATTGTATTCCAGAAGTTCATTCTAAACTTTATCATACAGACGACGGCGCCTTATATCTACCGAACAGAAGTCAGTCTACAGTAATACAGCTTTATAAGAAGTAAACTAATTGCCTCTTTTATTACTTTCTCGTTTTTCTTTAACTAATTCTTTGTCTTTGAAGTCATTCTGTATATTTCATTTAAGTCATAGCGTCGATGAGGCCTTTCTTTAGAAGTGAATATTTCCTTTCGAAAATAAAGTGATATTGGTGAATAAAAAACTAAAAAACTTTGCACACCACATTCTTTACATTACGAACTATCCAGAGAGCCACCAGATAACATCAGGCATCAAGAGGACGCTTAGAATAATCATATACTACACCATTCTAGAAGCTCACTGAAAGCTTCCAGCAGGTCAAGGAGATAAAAGACGTGACTCCTGACGTATGTAGTAAACCACAGGTTTCAGCATCTGAAACTGAAGCCACATTAAGAAATAACTGTATAGGTTCACCATAAACCTCAGCAACATTATCCTAGAATCACATCACACAGACATAAAGAACACACCAAAGGCACTCTGGAATTCTCAAAAAGCTATAAAAAGAGTCACGTCATAAACTTCATGTTAGACACTGTCCATTGGTCTGACATGACAAGTTTCCCACCCAATCAGCAGAGGTCATCCTCTCTCCCGTCAAGGGGCGTAGATCTATAACAAATTGACTGTTCACATTCGCATTAAACGTCGTCGACGTTCAATATATGAATAGTAACATTAATGATTAAGATTCTTCCATATATTCATAGTGGTTATGTTTATTAACAGTTTAGATATGAAGGCAGGTTATCTCTTGGTTCAGTTTATAGGGATTCATTATTCTTGAGTACATTCATAGCCAGTTATGAAGATGAATCCTGAGATATAAGAGATGGTAACAATGCATATGAGCAGCCCACCTGGCCTAAGTCAACGTTCTGAAGTTCATGTTGCTGTACGGGGACTTCTTACCAGATCATTGTTCTCAGATCGTAAATTCCTGGTGATTTCTGCGTGTAGCGTGTGAACCGAAAGTCGTACGTAAATATATTTAAACGAACAACATATGAATTATACTTAACTTGTATTGACACTGATGTTAAACAAAAGTAATCACAAAACATTTAGAGGTGAGGAGTTTTTAAGATTTACATTGTAGTATAAATCACTTTCACGAATCAAACCCCAAATATAATATCCCATCATGTTCTCGTTACATGTTCCTTGGTAACGTTGTTCAAAGTCCAACACATCCTGGTGGAAGCGCTCGCCTTTCTCCTACGAATACGCTTTCATGTTTTCCTGGATTTTATGAAGATGAGCGTCAAGAATATGGACTTTCAGGGACGTCCAGGAGCCCATTTTGTCGTAGTTCTTCATCATAGTTTCAACCAGCTCCACATTGTTTTCGGTCTTGTGATTGCCCAGGAAGCCCCGACCCACGGCGACAAAGCTATACCAAGCTGCCTTCTCCTCCCTAGTGAGCTTCTTGGGGATTTCCTTGCACTCCAGGATCTTCTTTATCTGTGGTCCGACGAAGACACCGGATTTGACCTTTGCCTCAGACAGCTTAGGGAAGAAATCTTCTAGGTACTTGAAGGCTGGAGATTCCTTATCTAGAGCAGTGACAAATTGTTTCATAAGGCCTATTATTATGAGCAATGGTGGCATCAACACCTTCTGATGGGTCCACCAGTAGCTCCCACTTGCGTTGTTCATTCCCACAGAGAATTCCGTCCACTGTGGCCAGTTCCGTCCTTAGTAGAGCGCCGCGGTGTCCCTGGTCTCCCAAAGGCAAAGAGAGCAGGGAAACTTGGTAAAACCAACTTGAAGACCCATCAGGAATGCCACCATTTTGAAGTGTCCGATGACCTCCCAGTCGTACTCACCATAATTCGAATCGAGGTCTTGACACTGCTGTTTTCTTCTTTGAGGTGTACCTAGTAACAAGGGGAAGAAACTGGCATTTGTTCTCGTTATGGATCAGCTCGACTTTGAGGCTCCTGAAAGAGCTGTCAAATAACATAAAATTCCGCCAACCAAACGAATATCAATTGTCTGCCTACTTTTCAGATATTTTTTTTTTTTTTGCATTGTTTGCAGGTGTAATGAGGTGCTTAGAATTTGTCTTGATATGCATGGTAGGCCTCGCACATCTTAGCATATGCTGCTGCGAAATAATGTTTTAATTTTATTGTTTTGATAAATTCGCTGGAAACATAGCAAAATGCGTCTCCCGGATGCTTGCAGCCTCTAGATGTTATATCAGAAAATTTTACGTACTTATATGTATCCACTTAGGCGGCTAAATCTAAACTGAGGTGGTTAGCTGAAGGCTCTTTATCTATAATAATATGTATATTACTGGAAACTTCTAGAAAGTTCTATATCATTTACTTAGCAATGAATCTATCTGGAATGTTTTAATGGGTAACTTTCAATATATCACTGTCCTGATCAGAATAGAAAAATTATAAGGAAATAGCAGCCATCTTTTATATACTTCTTTGACATAATCAATTAGAAAATTTGTTACACGGTTTTAAATCATCAGGCAGAAAAGTGTTGCTTACAACGACCTTATTGTAGACCATTCCAGAGGCTCACTAAAAGTTTCTAGTGGGTCTCGGCAAGTGAGGTAATCCAGAGGTTCCACCAACAGAATCAGGTGTCTCACCAAATTATCCATAGGTTCACTATAAACCTCAGCAATAGAGACAGGAATTACATTGCTATTATAAAGAACAACCCAAATGCCCTGTTGAAGTCCCAAGTGGTAGTTATGGAAGTAATGGAACAAACTTCATCTTATGAGGTTTTCATCAGTCAGACATACCAAGTCTCCGACGATGGGCGGAAAAGTCACGCAATCAGCTAAGTTCATACACTGTCCCTCCGATGGACGTACCTCTCTCACCGATTGACTTAAATCTTTCAGCAATTTTAAGGCGAATTCTTCCTTATTTGGCTAGATATTGTTTTCAGAAAAACTATCAGTATCCTTCCATGTGCTCGTATTGCATATAACGACAAATTACAATCTAAAGCTCATATGCTTACGTGTAGCCGTTGACATCTCAGGTGTGGGTCGTTGTGATATCTGGTTCTTTCCCTACACCGCTAGACTTTGAAACCCTTTGCCTCTTTAATCTTTCCTGACAGGTACGATCTGATCTCTTCTTTACACCGGTTGGATGTGAAACTCTTTACTTTCTCACATATTTCTCAATAACTATGACCTGTAGCTATAGTAAGAGGTAGGTTATCTACTTCATCTAAGATTATTATGCTTCTCTTCTCTCTAAAACTTTTTATATGTATTTGAAGACTTTTTCGTATTGTAAGAGCTGCCATATATGAGGACTTTTGCTCTCGACTGAAGAATTCGTTTTGAAAATATAATCATGTTAATGATAGAAAATTATAAAAGAAACCACACCACTCTTTCTACATTTAGAACTCTAAAGAGGTCTATCAGAGTTCACCAGGTAGAGAACAGTTACGTACAATGACCATCTTCTGAACCATTCCAGAGATTTACTGGAAGCATCCAGTAGGTCTAGGAGATGAAAGTCTTGAAACATTAGGTAGTCCAGAGGTTTCACCATTAGAAACGCAAGCCAAAATAAAAAGCAAAGGCTATCTAGAGGTTCACTATAATCCTCAACAACAGATTACTAGAATTACATTACAAACATAATGAACACCCCAGAGGCCATCTAGAAGTCCTGAGAAATATATATATAAAAGTCATGGAACAAACTTCATCATACAAGGTTTCTATCAGTCAGACATACCAAGTCTCCTAAAATATGTGGAAAATTCGCTGCCAGATAAGGTTTTCCGCTTTCACAACGAGATTACGTAAATCTCTTTCATAGTGAACTCTCAACGCTAAAAGCGCGAACATCGTCGCTTTCTACGGAATAACTGTTTTTACAAATATCAGTTAAGACCCACTGTTGCACCTGTAGTGCATATATTGACATTGTTTGAACATGAATATGACTTAGCTTTTGTTCAAGATTTATGAAATTGAAATTTCTAGCAAAACTTTTAGTTAATTCTGAAAATGAATCTACGTCATTTACAAATATGAACGTTTTGTATATGAAACAATTAGTTCAAGGATTAGTGATAACTCCTCATCCACTCTGGCTGAGTTACATGCAATCTGTGAGGGTCTTCAGATTGCTATAGAGATATGTGAAGATACGTATTTCTTTGTGGACAGTAGAAGTGCATTGAAGGCCTTGAAGAGTAAGTACTCTTGTAACTACCATGTTGTTAACATTTGTAAACGCCTGGTTATAGTACCTCAAGAGATGAAAAGTGATGTACAGTTTATATGGAGTCCATCATATGTAGAGATTCATTTTAATGAAATGGATGGTGGGTTGGCCAGAGAAGCCACAAAAAATATGTATATAGATATTGATAGTTATAAGAGCATAGGAATGATAAAAAATGAAATGAAAAGAATAAGAGAGGGTTGGGAATATGTAAGCATAAGTGTAAGTGCTAAACATAGTGAGACTTTATATTATTTATATATGTTAAATAACACAACTGTAACTTATATGGCAAACCTTACATCTGTGGATAATGCGATAATGAGACTAAGATAGGGGTATAGATATCATTGGCAATTAAGTAGGAGGATTGGTCGACCCTGTCAACTTTGCCAATTGAGGGATGGACGTACATGAGAACATCATGTATTAAGTTGTGAAAAAATTCAGCTGTACTGAAACAACGAAATTAGTAATTTAAAAAGCATGATTTTGTCGGATGCTTATTATTGATGTGATTGAAAAAAAAAAATTCTTGCACAGTACAAAAACTTTGCACCATAGTTGTGATATCTTTGTATTGAGTTCAGGGGATTCAAAATGAGGTGCATTGCTTGTTTTCTTTGCACTGTACATATCACCACAAAATCTATAATATTTGTGAACGTCTTTTTTTTCTATGTCACACTAAGGGTGATAAAGATGAGGAGGGGAGTAGTATACTACGCCGTCTTTTGTTGTAAGTGTGTCAATAAATATTTCAGTTTCAATTTTAGTTTCCTATCTTTAAAGGGTCTCGTGAACTTCAGATGTGGTGTTATGATGTGATTATAGTTCTACCTTCATCTTAAGGTTTCTAGCAATCTTCATGAATAGATTAAGTAAGCCTCTTGTACCTGCTGGACCTTCCAAAGATCTCAGGGAAGCTGCTATGGTTGAATAGGGTCAATGAAGTGTACCTTCTACACCTTCATGAGGTTTCCAGGACATCTTAGGTAAAGGCCGTGGGAGAGGCTGGTACTACTACTGTCTACTCCCTTTCTTTCATTGGCAGAGTCAGGCGGAAACCCAAAGATTCGTAGCACACCATGATACCAGGGTCTGGGATACATAGATATGTTGGACTCTATCAAGATTTTACCTAAAAGGATTGTGCTGACAGGAGGTATCAAAGGAACTTATGTGAATAAAGTAGGTGTTTGGTGCTTGTAAGATTTTCTTCTTTTATGTCAAAAGCTTCATCCACCGACAAAGACCACTTCAAGGCCTGGCCTTATTTAGAATAAAGAACAAATCATGAAAGGTAAAAAGAAACAAACAAAGGAAAGATATTACGAATATTGGAATAAGTGGAAAACCTATCTTTTCAAATGTGCCAAGTCATAGTTATTGGCCGCACAGTAATCATGTGACACAGCGGGTTGATGAACATTGCGTGCTCTAGCTAGTGAAGGGGGCAGGTAAACATCCAGGTCTCAGGAGCAAAGAATAAAGTAATACTTATACAAGAAGGAAAGTGAACCAACATGGCAACGTTGGCCAAGAAGGTCAAGAGAGGACGTCGCTTGGGACATTTTATCAATGCGAATGGTTTCGACTCATCTCTGTCAAGTAAGTGTGCAGAGATAAAACCACCCTAGATGTGAGAGCAGTACTCCATACAAGGACGAATCAATCCCTTATATAAACGAGGCAACGTTTCAGAAGAAAAGAAGATTCGACGTCTAAATAAGATATCACACAATACACATGGTTTAACCGAGTACTGAGTAGTGTGGCTCATAGTGTGATTCTCATATCTAGATGTTATAGTTCATGGTATATGTTCAACCAATCAAGGATCATCAGTTGGTGAGCTCAAATCCCTAATACTTATGTTAACAACGGAATGCCTAATCTGTTGTGTTAAGGAGGTCTGGAAATACTCGAGCTTCAGTTGGACCTGTAGCTGAAACTGTGGATATAGAGGTAATTGTTGTCTGCATTATTACATAAGTGCCACACATGTTTAATGTATTGATGATAATCATCCCGATTGTCTAGTTGGTGTCCCAATATCTTGTGACAATTTCTTGCGGGTAAAACCTTCAAGGACTATTTATGTCTTTGTTCAATACTGGCTAAGAACACAAGCACTGCATCCTCTCTTCTTACACATCATTCTTATTTGTTATCTAACACAATAAGGATGTGTCAAAAATTTCACCTGAAGCTGATGCATTACCTGTACTACAAGGCACATTTAGTTAACGTGTTCGGCTTTTAACTGAAAAGTTTGTGGTTCGAATCCACCTTGGGGCGAGTTTTTCAGTTAAGAATAATCCACAACTTAACAAGAAACTTCATCTAGCAAGTACGAAAGTCAACCATGAGGACTTTCCGAAGATTGATTGTAAAAGTTCAACCCTCACCTGCTTCCCTGAAGTCTACTGGAAGCCTGAACAACTAGCTGTAGCCTAATGACCGCATCATACGACAACTGAGGTTCACTACATTCTTTAAAATGTACATACAAGAGTCATATATCAAAGTTGAATGATGACCACTACTAAATTTTCAGTATGTAAAAGCCGCTTCAGGATACAGAAGAGTGATGGCAAAAGCATTCAAGGGGTTCATTCTAAACCTCAACATATATACAGTAAAACAGCCTCTCATACCTTCCTAATAGACCTAATCTTATAGAAGTGTTATCCAAACATTTTGATTGCGACCCTAAATACACTCTTTTCCCGGCCATGTGACCCAAAGGAAAGGTATATGATACACTGTGTACAGTACACCATAATGTTCACGCACCGTTCACGCCACAGACATGACACGAAAGCAGGCGCTAATCACAAAAACGTGAAAACAAGCGACGTTTGGGGGAAAATATGCATGGCTATATGGACTTGAACGGGGAAAAGGCAACATTTCCTCGAAGAATGTCATGAATATTCGTTCAATGCCATACAAGCAAACATCATCTGACCAAGAACTGCTCCAAATCAATACTTCATCTTCACATCTATAAATCTTCACATCACCATAAAATAGTGGGATGGGTATTAGCTTTTCTCCACTTAAGCTGTGAGCTATCTAGTTCGATGCATCCATCTTGCAATGGTCTAAACTTTATGTAAGTTGGGAAGAAAGGGCAATGTTCATGGATTGTTTCTGGTAGACTGATGTACCTGCTTGTAGTATCCTGTTATTAACCACTGGAGTTGATTCTCTCAGTGTGTGAGAATAATTTCAGTATGTTTCGTCTGATTCCTGTGTCTACTGGCGAAGGCTCTTATGAGTCAACCTCTGCAGGGATATTAAAGCTTAACATTCAACCAAAGTTCATGATATTGGTTTCTGTAGTAAACTGATGAGAGGTGGCAAACTGAAGCTCCTGAAAGCTGAAGATTTTAGTTGAAGATCGTGTCACCGCATTCCGTCAAATTCAATGGTTGTTTCCAACACAAGACAAATTTCCAGAAACAGTGGACAGTTAAGTACTCTATATCTATTGTGTTGTATAGATCTGTAGATATACTTACACATGAGTGGAAATGAACAGATAGCAGTAGAAATCACCAAAAAATAGTGGGATGGGTATTAGCTTTTCTTCACTTAAGCTGTGAGCTATCTAGTTCGATGCATCCATCTTGCAATGGTCTAAACTTTATGTAAGTTGGGAAGAAAGCGCAATGTTTATAAACGCCATACTCTCTCATAACATCATACAAAGTCCTTGCATACTTGGACACGTTACTCAGATTTCTTCCTTCACTCAAATACATCACTGCACCAGACAGTCTTTCATCTGCATTTCTCGTAATGGATTTGAGAGCAGCAGTTACAGCAAGTTCCTTAGACCTATGTTCAATACTTGGTAAAGTTAATTCCTTTCTCATGATTTGTACTCTAACGTTTCATTGACGACCTAACACTATTCTCAGGGCTTCATCTTGTATGACTTCAAGTTTGCGACTATCCTTCTTACTGTACATAATGAGAATAGGTGCCGTATAATCAGTAACTGATCGTACTGTGTTGATGTACACCATCCTTGAAACTTGGATGCAAACGCCATTTCCACCCCACGCTAAGGCTCTCAGTGGTCTTAAACGCCCTTTGCATGCATTCTCCAGATACTGTATCTCCCGTACTCTACTGCTCCCTCAGTGCATAATGTTCATACCGAGATATTTATGCACGTCAGCTTTTTTAACCTTATTCCATTCAAAAACAAATCCACTGTTCCAAATTCTTAACTTGATACTAAGCTTTCTCATCATTGATTACAATATCCATTCTACAGCGAAGTATGCCCAAAGCGTCTGAAGTCTGTCGCATGTTATTCATTCATGTAGGTTGTAACAGGATATAGTCAGCATATACTATGACCAGAGTATCTTGGAAATTTATGCAGAGCTATTATATTCATTAGTATATTAAAAAGAGTAGGGCTAAGGAGACCACCATGTGGAGTTCTCAACGCTATGTCTCTATCCTGAATATCATCTTTAAAAGTAAACTCAGCCTTTCTGTTACTTAAATAATAGTCAATCCATTTCAGCAACTTCCCGGAAACACCCAAGTAAACAAGTTCTTCAAGTAAAACTTCCTTTGGCCTCACAATTACTCAGACTCTTCATTGCACAATCACCAATGCTTTTTTCCCCTCATAAACCCATGTAAATTGGAAGATAAAAAAATATTCAAATTTATACAAGAACTTGTTCATTATCATTCTCTCCATCATTACATCTAAGTATTGGTACGATTACTGCTTTTTTCCACTTGAGTGGAATACGACCTTCATTGTATGATATATTGAATAATTCTAGAAGGCGTCCCTCCCTAGTGCAAGGTAAACAATTAATAATGTCATATGATACTCCATCTTCCCTGGTGCAGTAGATTTCCCTTTTTCATCACATACAATGATTCGTCTCTCGTTATTTTCACACATTGATCATCTTCCAGCGTACACTGACTTAGTACAATTTCCCTCCTAGATCTAAGTTTGCTCTGTAATGAGCCTTGAACTACAGGTGGCAACTCTGCAAAGCTGCCTGCTACAGCCCATTTATGAATAATTTGATTGGCCCTTGCTTGTTGATCACCATGGGTGTTGTCCTTACTTCCAACACCTCATATTTTATCTAATTCCTCCAGATGTCACTGAATTTCTTATGTTTACCAATTCTCCAGGAAAGTCCATCCAATACTTATTCCTTGCCTTTTACTTTACCTTAGTGTACTTTATAGCAGTGTCTTTCATTACATCCTTAATTTTATCATCATTAGGATTTGGAATACGATTTTCATGCGTCTTTCTATGTAATTCACTCCAATTCTGCACTAACCTGTACAGATTATGTTTCTCATCATTCGTTTTTCCTTTATACCCATAATTTTTGGTCGTCAGCACAGAATCAATGATATATAATAAATCATCAAAAAATCTATCTACGTCTCTTGGTTCATAACCTGTATACCAATCCTGTACAGTAGCGATCAGTTCCTCCTTTTGTCATCCAACAAACAATATCTTTTACGCTCAAAGATTTTCTTTATCTTATTGACATGTTCAATGACTCGTAATGTAAAGTGATCACTGAGCAAATCCCCAACTGTCTCGGCACTCGTCCTCGTTCCACCTGTATTGACTATCACTGTATAATCCAATTTTCCTCCACGTATATGGGTAGGATCATCATTACCCAATAACTTAACACCATCAAATTCCCCTCAATGGTGTGACCATCTTCTGCCATTAATATTGCTGGGTCCTGCAGTACCTAAAATTTCATGTCTTGCATAAGTACGCGTAACCAAGACACAGGCATTAGTAAATATACACTCTTGCATATGACCATTATCCACATTTTGAGGATGGACATGAACATGAAATATACATATAGATCTCCTTTGAAGGTAGACTTTAACCCACAAACTTTCAACCCCATTCAACTTGTTAGCCAACTCCAATTTAACCGGCACATTTTTCCGAACATAAGTCAACAGTTCTCTTGTATTATTTCTTTTATCAGTTGGTGAACAGGAACATTGATAATCACAAAATTCATTAAACTACCATCCTCTGTGCCCGTTTTATGTAGAGCTATAACATCCACCTTAAACAACAGCGTATAAGCATACACATCTGTGGTCCTAGTACGTAAGCTATTTACATTCCACAAAATGATATTCAATTCATTGTCTTCCATTTTCCATATTTACAACTGAAAGTAACCTTACTCTCTCATTAACAAATTGTTTCATCACATCTTTTCCTCGAGTTGATACTTTATTATATGGAACTTCAGGATGTCAGCACACCTGACGGGTTATCTCATTCATAACGTCCACATTTCCGCTCCCCCAGAGCGAGGATTTGGTTTGTCAGTACTCATCACTGTATTGTTTTCAGTTCTCTCTCTCTCTCTCTCTCTCTCTCTCTCTCTCTCTCTCTCTCTCTCTCTCTCTCTCTCTCTCTCTCTCTCTCTCTCTCTCTCTCTCTCTCTCTCTCTCCATCCACTTTCTATGTTTATAAAGATTAGCAGTTACATTCTGATAGTCCTCTACTTTTTTCCTAAGCGCTTGGATTTCTTGCCGGAGTTGAACTACTACACCATACACATCACTGAGTTTGTCTGTTGCCTTACCTTCTGGAGTAGTTTTTGGTGCAGCCCTTGTGTCATTTCTTGTCATCGTCAAAGTGTCATTCTGTTCCATTCTCTCACACGCTCTCAGTTGAAGGTAGCGTTGCCTTTTTTGTAACTCTTTGTTTAACCGCCCTTTTCCCGCTGCTGCACTCCCTCATGGTCTGTCACCGGTGGCGTGCACCTGTGGTCTCCTATTGCAAATTATTGAACCTGAATTTTGCGCACCGCCACAGTTGCAACAGGACGGCACAACACGTTGCCCAGACTTTATCTTATATTTACATTCCATCTAAAAAACAGGATGTTCAAAAAACTTTGCAAGTCTCCTTTATTCTGTTCTAGGGATGAGTATCATCTCCGTAACGTCTCCCTTCATCATGGCTACCACTTGGTTCTTCTTTTTACCCCAGATTTCTTGTCGGTTTGCTCATACGAATCGTGTATCATCAAGAAGAAAATCAGGATCCAGTATAACCAGATACATGAATACAATCACCTTGGTGTGTTGTTCTGTGTCTTGGGGTATCGTTAATATCACCTCCTCAAATCCTTTCGTCGTCACAAACTTTACTGCTTCATCCCCAGCCACAGTCAGATAGGAATTATTACGACCTTCCTTAAGTAAAGGTTCAAACTTTTTATGCTGCCTTCCAAGCTTAGCTTCCCACAGCAACAGCTTATATAGTGTCATGCGTAACTCACTTGGAAATTTCAGCCTCCTCCTACCTGAGCTGTTTCCTACACCGGGGTTGCTCGCCATATTGGATGTCACCAGGATTAATTCGACCACCCTACTGGGTTCGGTTCCTAGTTGATTTCTTTTTTCTTCTTTCTTCTCGTATGCATTCTTTTTCTTTTCTTCTTAGTAATCTCCTCTTGAAAACTGTCACCTCCATTGTTGTCGGTGGCAGATCATCTGCTTCTGAGTCGTTACTTGAAAGCTGCAGGTCGTCGTCTGTGCAATTTATTAGTGCAGTCTTTTCTTCCGTAGCCAAAATCTTCTCGTGTTTATCCTCCTCCCCCACTTGCCCTAGACATGGAGCAAAGCTTAGACAGCCGGTGAAAATCGAAACTCTTGCTGCAGATTGAAACGTGTGTAACGTCTGACCAGCAAGGTGGTGTCCACAGGAATGAGTCCGAAAGAGGCGTGGGAGAGTAGAGCACATAAAGCTGTTTCCATTCTTAGACTCTATTAGCAGTTATAGACATTGTTTGAATAACCAATATTTTCATAAGCAACTTCCAACCCACAAGTAACTCGAGGAAAACCTTAAAAGTTGCCTGATTCCACCCGGGATCAAACCTTATACTTGTGAAGGTCACGTGACAACCTCTACACTATGGAAACTATGTTACCTTTACCGAAGAAGGTGTTTCACTTTCATTACTGAAGAATATGCTTCAGTGTCATAACTGAAGCAGATGCTTGGGTTTCATAAGTGAAACATATCTTTCAGTGCTATTAATGACGTACTTGTTTTTATATGATTACTGAAGGAAATGCTTGAATGTTATTGCTGAAGCATATGTTTCACTTTCATTTCTGAAACAGATCTTTCAGCGTCTTTAATGATGCAGATGTTTCATTATCATCATTGAAGTAGAAGTTTTAGAATCATTTCTAAAGTTGATGTTTTAGAGTGATTATCGACGTAGGTGATTGAGTGTCAGTATTAATTCAGATGATCGAGGGTCATTACTGAAGCAGATATTATAATGTCTTTACTGAGGAAGAGAAGTCGATATTTGAACGTCATTACTGAAAGAGGTCTTTCAGTGTTAATACTGAAACACAATTTAAATCTTTTAACACAAACAAATATATCAGTTTCATAACTGAGGTAGATTTTTTAAGATTTTTGCTTAGTGGTTGAGGGAAAGCAACGGATATTACAATCGCCGGCTTTGTGTTTACAGACGAGCACGCTGTAATCATGTAATGTCATGACATGTTGAGCACTGCATGGCCCACCAGTGGTGGAGGTATGAAACTACATAGCTTCCTGGGTAGGAAAACCTAGGAATGTCTATCCAAAAAAGAAAAAAAATAGTCATTACGCGAGATGAAAGCAGGCCAGCTTTCAAAATCAGAATGAGAATTTCTAAGTCGGATTCCTACAGATCCAAATCTGTCAGGTAGGTATGTGTGTCGGGGTTTAGAATGAATTTCTGGAAGACACTTACTTTACACTTGAGTTTATCCTGAGACTTATTTACATGTATGCAGTCAACCAATGGGGTGGTTATAAGTTACTTTCTACTCCTACATCAGACTTCTAATGGTTCTAATGAACCTCATGTGTGATGTTATGATGTTGTCATGAGGATGTTCTCTTTTCTTTCCCAACATCTAAGATCTGATCCTTTCCAACAGCGGTAGGATTTGAAACTTTTTACCTTCTCATATATTTCCTTATAACTACAACGTATACCTTTGTAAAAGAAAGTTTTCTACTCCCTCTGGAATTATCATTCATCATCATTTCTCTGTTGCTAATCATATGTCTTTGAAGTCTTTTTTTATATTCTATTTAAAATCTGACAGCGATGAAGAATTTTGTTCGTGACTGAAGCCGTAGTTTTCAAAGTGAGAAAAAGTGATTATGAAAGATTGAAAGGTATACCACACAGCACACAAGGATCTCAGCCTTAAGATATCTCCAGAGGTTCATGATAGATCACCAGGCAGAAAGGTGTTGCTTACAACGACCTTATCGTAGACCATTCCAGAGGTTCACGGGATGGTTCCAGTAGGTCTCGACAAGTGAGGTAATCCAGATGTTTCAGTGACAGGAACAGATGTCGCGCCAAAACAATCTAGAGGTTCACCATAAACCTCAGCAACAAAGACTGGAATTACATTACTAATATAGAGAACATCCCAGAGGCTCCGTGGAAGTCCCAAGAAGTAGATGTGGAAGTAATGGAACAAACTTCATCTTAAGAGGTTTCCATCAGTCAGACATACCAAGTCTCCGACAATGGGCGGAAAACTCATGCAGTCAGCTAAGTTTTTCCACTGTCCCTCCGAGGGACGTACCTATCCCGCCGATGGACGTAAATCTTTCAGCAATTACAAAGCGAACTCCTTCGCATTTGATTAGTATCGTTCCACGTGCTCGTAGTGCGTATAACGATAAAATACTTAACGTGGGTGAATTTTAGTTTTTAATTCAGTACATATACACTTTCCTATTCTTAGTAACATTTTTAGTCAATTCTAAGGATGAATCTAACAGCATTTACAAATATGAGTTGCTATTAATGCATGTGGGTCACTCAGGTGGCCTAAGATAGCATACTGCTGTTCGTGGAATTGTATGGCAGCCTGTTATCACACTCTTATTTCTTGATGATTTGTACATGTTGTTTATTCTCTTCTTCTTATGTGTAAACACCTACATATCATCTATAAGGTACAGTAAGAAAATTAGATCTTAGCCCACTCATTCTGTAAGTTTTCACTTATTCTGGAAACAATCATTGTATTTGGTGGTGGCGGATGTACGATCCATTCCACTAAAATCACAAGTCTTTCAGGATCTTCTAACTTCCTGTCTCATATCAGATCCCTGGATGCAACGATGTCAAAAACGGCAGTAGTTTGAT
The DNA here is from genome assembly GCF_036320965.1 of Panulirus ornatus. NCBI lineage: Eukaryota > Metazoa > Arthropoda > Malacostraca > Decapoda > Palinuridae > Panulirus > Panulirus ornatus. Next base: position 40,899,903 of record NC_092232.1, read on the forward strand.
AAACTTTATGATCATTGTAGAGATTAAAAGGAGCCTCCATCAGAAGACACAGGAGTCAGGGAAAGCGTTCTGTCTTTGCCTCAGACACCGAGGGAACTGACTGACTTTTCCTTTATTCCACTTCTCCACTCTGACCTGTTTACTGTAATGTTATTACCCTGGATGGGTCTAGTCTAAAGATTGGTCCCTTTCTATAATAAAAAAAAAATGATTCATAGCAGAGCATGGTCTTTGTCCATTGACCTTTGGGTTATGGGCCTATAAAGCTTCCACTGCGCCACTGGTGTCATTTTACTGAAGAAAAAATCATTAATGTAATTGACGATAACCTCCTTTAAACAGTTAGTCTTGTGTGTCCGGCTGATACACAACTGGAACTCTTGTTTATGTATGGCCCAGCGGTAGAGGGAAAGAAGCGAAATTACAATGGCAACTCTCCTCTTATGAAATGCCACATTATAATGATAAAATGTACTGGGATATTGAGTATTGTATGACCTACCAGTGGTGGAGGTACGAAACCAGCAACTCTCGGGAGTAGAAACTGAAAAAAATGTCCATATAAGAGTGAAGAAACAATACCCGTAGTTTAGAGAAAGACAAGTGGACATGATTTCAGAATCAGAATAAAAATTCATTGGCCTGATTTCTATGGACTTAGGTGTCAAGTAGATATCAAGAGCTGTAGTCTGCCTGATGAGGTTTAGAATGATCCTCTGGAATGTTCTTAACATCACATAATGTATGTATCCTGTACCCATTTGCATGTATATAGTGAACATCTGGAGTGGTCATAAGGTATCTTGAATGTGTGACTTCTGCGTTTGCCTTTCAAGGGTTCTTCTTAACCTCCGGTGTGATCTTATGATGTGGCATGGGGCTCTACCTTTGTTGAGGTTTCCAGTGAGCTTCACGGAAGCTAGTAAGGATGAATTACATATGACGCAGATAACTTTTGGAGGTTTACAGTTAGTTATTTTTGAGATTACATACAGTTTTTGATTAACTCGTGTGCCTGTTTAAAACTGAAGTTTCTTGTAAGTTCTGGAGTTGTCTCATATAAAGATTCGCCCCCGGGTGGGCTCGAACCACCAACCTCTCGGTTAACAGCCGAACGCGCTAACCTATTGTGCCACGGAGGCCTGAAAATATCACATCTTATGGCTGACTTGGAGACGAGTGCTTGTGGCACTGACTGTTTTAGATAACATATAGGAGTTATGTGTAGCTGGAGAGGATATAGTGTTCGTATTCAAAGCCAAGTTTAGACAAGGACTTCTGTTGCTCTTGAGGATTACTCCTTGTGGAAATACACACAAAATATTGGAATTTCATCTGATCAACCGGGATGATTATCATTACATTATTCCTGTTTGGCAGTCACGTAATGACGCAGACCATCTCTTACCTTCTCATCCATAGTTCATGATAATGTTCCGTCTGTAGCTGGGATATTTCCAGGTTTCCTTGGCAAAAGAGATTAGTGAGTTAGGATGTTCACCGAAGGGTTGGTGATTCGAGCTTATCCAGGAACGACCCTTGATTATAAGAACGTTTGCCAGGAACCTCAACATCTCACCACAGACCGTACCACTCGGAAATCTAATGCGTCACTAGGCAATCTAGTGTTTCACATGATTACTGTGTGGCCGATGACATCTCAACGATGAGCAGTTGTGATATCTGGTTCTTTCTCTACACCGCTAGACTTTGAAACCCTTTGCCTATCATTTCTTTCCTAAAAGCTACGATCTGACGACTTCTTTACAACGATAGTATGTGAAACTCATTACCTTCCCACATATTTCCTAACAACTGTGACCTGTACCTATAGTAAGAAGTAAGTTATCTACTTCATTTAAAATTATTATTCTTCCTCTTCTCTCTAAAGCTTTTATAAGTCCTTGAAGACCTTTTCATGTTCTATGAGCTGCCATTGATGAGGTCTTTTGCTCACAACTGAAGCCTTCCATTTGAAAAATAATAATTATGTTAATGACATATAGAAAATTATGAAGCAAACCACACTACTCTCTCCACATTAAGAACTCTCTAGAGGCCTATCAGAGTTCACCAGGCAGAAAAACCTTACGTAAAACATCCTTCTTCTGAACCATTCCATAGGTTCACTGGAAGCATCCAGGAATTCTAGGAGATAAAAAACTTGACACATTAGGTAATCCAGAGGTTTCACCGTTAGAAGATAAAGGCAAAGGAAAAGTGAAATCAATCTGGAGGTTCACTATTTTCTTCAACAACAGATCCTGGAATTACATGACAAACATAATGAACACCCCGCAGGTCATCTGGAAATCCTGAGAAGTAGATATAGGAGACATGGAAAAACCTTCATCATACAAGCTTTCTATCAGTCAGACATACCAAGTCTCCTCCAATTGTCGGAAACTTCACTCAGTCAGCTAAGGTTTTCTGCACTTCTAACAAGGTGACGTAAATCTCCCTTATTGTGACCTTCAGGGCTAAAAACGCGAACGCCGATGCTTTCGTCGGTATAATTGATTTTGTGGATATACTGATATTGTCTGAAGAAGAACATGATTTATCTTTTGTTCAGCATCTATGTAATTTCAAATTCCTAACAAAACTTTTATTAAATTCTGATGATGAATTTAGCGTCATTTACAAATATGAACTAGTCATAAATGCTTGAGGCCCATCCAGCTAGGCTCGTGTTAGTGATATTGTACGGCGACTGTTATCACACTTATATTTGGTGATTTCTGCCTATTGCCTGTTTGTTTTCTCTCATTAATAAGTATATCTATATATCTTCTATACAACACAATAAATAAACAGTAGATCATGTTCCAATGTGTCTGGCAATTTGTCTTGTATCGGAAACAATCAATGAATTTGGCGGAAGGTGCTCGCACAATCTTCACGTAAAATTTTCCACTTTCAGGATCTCCAATTTGTAATCTGTAGTCAGTTTACTACAAACATTAATATCAATTACTGGAGTTGAGTATCAAACTTTAGGATCATTGCAGTGGTTGACTCCTAGGAGCCTCCACCAGTAGACACAGGATTGAAATTTTTCTCAGACACTGGGACAGACAACTCCAGTGGTTAATAAGAGGCTACTGGAAACAGGTACATCAGTCTACCACAAACGATCGCAGAGGTTGACAGGAAACCTTCAAAAGTTATGGGAGTCACATCAAATTTATCCACAAAAACTTTTATCGTGCATAAGGGTCTCATCTAATTTACCCTCAACAGCGTTTTTGAGTTCTACTGGAAACCTTTATTCAGTTATAGGAGTAACACAAACATATCCTTAAAAGCTTTTGCGAGTTTTATTGACAATGTTCAGAAGGCACAGGATTCATAGCTACTTTATCTGCAGCAGCTTCCCTAAAGTTTAATGGAAACCTCCAGTAGGTTTATCACATATGATTTATCCTCAACAGCTTAGCTGTGGTCCAATTAGAAACCTTCATCGGGTTGAACAATTACAACTAATTCAACTCGAACAGCCTCCTTAAGGCTCATTGGAAACCTCCAGCAGGGATAGCAGTGAAACGTAACTTGTTTTCAACACCTTCACTGAGGTGTGCTCGAAACCTCTAATCAAACTTAATTCATGATCAACAGTGTTCTTTGTAAGCCTGCAGCAGGTAAAGCAGTGGGAACTAATTTATACTCAAGAGCTTCCCTCAGGTGAAGTGGAAACCTCTTGCAGGTGTAGGAGGTACACTGGATTGATCCTATTCATTTTCAGCAGGTTCCTTGTGGGCTACAGGAAACTCCAGCAGATTTGAATATTTGAAGGTTTCAAGATTGCTTGAAACCTGATAATGAAATGTACGAACTTTTATGATCACATCATAAGAACATATCTGTAGTTTACCAGACCGTTTAAAAGCAAAGACAAGAGTCATGCAACTATGTCAACTTTTGGTTACGCCAGAGGCTTACTACATACAAGTAAAGAATTAATGGATACACACTACAAGAGTATGCTAATTGTATTCCAGAAGTTCATTCTAAACTTCATCATACAGACGACGACGCCTTATATCTACCTAACAGAAGTCAGTCTACAGTAATACAGCTTTATAAGAAGTAAACTAAATGCCTCCTTTATTACTTTCTCGTTTTTCTTTAACTAATTCTTTGTCTTTGAAGTCATTCTGTATATTTCATTTAAGTCATAGCGTCGATGAGGCCTTTCTTTAGAAGTGAATATTTCCTTTCGAAAATAAAGTGATATTGGTGAATAAAAAACTAATGAACTTTGCACACCACATTCTTTACATTACGAACTATCCAGAGAGCCACCAGATAACATCAGGCATCAAGAGGACGCTTAGAATAATCATATACTACACCATTCTAGAAGCTCACTGAAAGCTTCCAGCAGGTCAAGGAGATAAAAGACGTGACTCCTGACGTATGTAGTAAACCACAGGTTTCAGCATCTGAAACTGAAGCCACATTAAGAAATAACTGTATAGGTTCACCATAAACCTCAGCAACATTATGCTAGAATGACATCACACAGACATAAAGAACACTCCAAAGGCACTCTGGAAATCTCAAAACGCAATAAAAAGAGTCACGTCATAAACTTCATGTTAGACACTGTCCATTGGTCTGACATGACAAGTCTCCCACCCAATCAGCAGAGGTCATCCTCTCTCCCGTGAAAGGGCGTAGATGTATAACAATTTGACTGTTCACATTCGCATCAAACGTCGTCGACGTTGAATATATGAATAGTAATATTAATGATTAAGATTCTTCCATACATTCATAGTGGTTATTTTTATTAACAGTTTAGATATGAAGGCAGTTTATCTCTTGGTTCAGTTTATAGGGATTCATTATTCTTGAGTACATTCATGGTCAGTTATGAAGATGAATCTGGAGATATAAGAGATGGTAACAGCGCATGTGAGCAGCCCACCTGGCCTAAGTCAACTTGTTACCAGATCATTGTTCTCAGATCATAAAATCCTGGTGATTTCTGCGTGTAGCGTGTGAACCGAAAGTCATACGTAAATATATTTAAACGAACATATGAATTATACTTAACTTGTATTTACACTGATGTTAAATAAAAGTAATCACAAAACATTTAGAGGTGAGGAGTTTTTAAGATTTACATTGTAGTATAAATCACTTTCACGAATCAAACCCCAAATATAATCTCCCATCATGTTCTCGTTACATGTTCCTTGGTAACGTTGTTCAAAGTCCAACACATCCTGGTGGAAGCGCTCGCCTTTCTCCTACGAATACGCTTTCATGTTTTCCTGGATTTTATGAAGATGAGCGTCAAGAATATGGACTTTGAGGGACGTCCAGGAGCCCATTTTGTCGTAGTTCTTCATCATAGTTTCAACCAGCTCCACATTGTTTTCGGTCTTGTGATTGCCCAGGAAACCCCGACCCACGGCGACAAAGCTATACCAAGCTGCCTTCTCCTCCCTAGTGAGCTTCTTGGGGATTTCCTTGCACTCCAGGATCTTCTTTATCTGTGGTCCGACGAAGACACCGGATTTGACCTTTGCCTCAGACAGCTTAGGGAAGAAATCTTCTAGGTACTTGAAGGCTGGAGATTCCTTATCTAGAGCAGTGACAAATTGTTTCATAAGGCCTATTATTATGAGCAATGGTGGCATCAACACCTGAGGGGTCCACCAGTAGCTCCCACTTGACGTTGTTCATTCCCACAGAGAATTCGGTCCACTGTGGCCAGTCCCGCTCGTGATAGAGCGCCGCGGTGTCCCTGGTGTCCCAAAGGCAAACAGAACAGGGAAACGTGATAAAATCAACTTGGAGACCCATCAGGATTGCCACCATTTTGAAGTCTCCGATGACCTCCCAGTTGTACTCATCATAATTCGAGACGTTCAAAAAGGTCTTGGCACTGTTGTATTCTTCTTTGAGGTGCACCTAGTAACAAGGGGAAGAAACTGGTACTTGTTCTCGTTATGGATCAGCTCGACTTTGAGGCTCCTGGAAGAGGTGTCAAATAACATAAAATTCCGCCAACCAAACGAGCAACAATTGTCTGCCTACTTTTCAGATTTTTTTTTTTTGCATTGCTTGCAGGTGTAATGAGGTGCTTAGAATTTGTCTTGATACCCGACAGGCATGCCGAAATATGCATTGTAGGCCTCGCACATCTTAGCATATGCTGCTGCGAAATAATGTTTTAATGTTTCGCTATTGTTTTCCTAAATTGGCGGGAAACATAGCAAAATGCGTCTGCCGGATGCTTGCAGCCTCTAGATGTTATATCAGAAAAATGTATGTACTTATATGTATCCACTTAGGCGGCTGAATCTAAACGGAAGTGGTTAGCTGAAGGCTCTTTATCTATATTAATATGTACATTACTGGAAACTTCTAGAAAGTTCTATATCATTTACTTAGCAATGAATCTATCTGGAATGTTCTAAAAAATGGGTAACTTTCAATATATCACTGTCCTGATCAGAATAGAAAAATTTCAAGGAAATAGCAGCCATTTTTTATATACTTCTTTGACATAATCAATTAGAAAATTTGTTACACGGTTTTAGATCATCAGGCAGAAAGGTGTTGCTTACAACGACCTTATTGTAGACCATTCCAGAGGTTCACTAAAAGTTTCTAGTGGGTCTCGGCAAGTGAGGTAATCCAGAGGTTCCACCAACAGAATCAGGTGTCTCACCAAATTATCCAGAGGTTGACTATAAACCTCAGCAACAGAAACAGGAATTACATTGCTAATATAAAGAACAACCCAAATGCCCTATGGAAGTCCCAAGGGGTAGTTTTGGAAGTAATGGAACAAACTTCATCTTATGACGTTTTCATCAGTCAGACATACCAAGTCTCCGACGATGGGCGGAAAATTCACGAAGTCAGCTAAGTTCATGCACTGTCCCTCCGATGGACGTACCTCTCTTACCGATTGACTTAAATCTTTCAGCAATTATAAGGCGAATTCTTTCTTATTTGGCTAAATATTATTTTCAGAAAAATGATTAGTATCCTTCCATGTGCTCGTATTGCATTTCTTTCTTTTTTTATTATACTTTGTCGCTGTCTCCCGCGTTTGCGAGGTAGCGCAAGGAAACAGACGAAAGGAATGGCCCAACCCCCCCCCCTCCCTACACATGTATATACATACGTCCACACACGCAAATATACATACCTACACAGCTTTCCATGGTTTACCCCAGACGCTTCACATGCCTTGATTCAATCCACTGACAACACGTCAACCCCGGTATACCATATCGCTCCAATTCACTCTATTCCTTGCCCTCCTTTCACCCTCCTGCATGTTCAGGCCCCGATCACACAAAATCTTTTTCACTCCATCTTTCCACCTCCAATTTGGTCTCCCTCTTCTCCTTGTTCCCTCCACCTCCGACACATATATCCTCTTGGTCAATCTTTCCTTACTCATCCTCTCCATGTGCCCAAACCACTTCAAAACACCCTCTTCTGCTCTCTCAACCACGCTCTTTTTATTTCCACACATCTCTCTTACCCTTACGTTACTCACTCGATCAAACCACCTCACACCACACATTGTCCTCAAACATCTCATTTCCAGCACATTCATCCTCCTGCGCACAACTCTATCCATAGCCCACGCCTCGCAACCATACAACATTGTTGGAACCACTATTCCTTCAAACATACCCATTTTTGCTTTCCGAGATAATGTTCTCGACTTCCACACATTCTTCAAGGCCCCTAGGATTTTCGCCCCCTCCCCCACCCTATGATCCACTTTCGCTTCCATGGTTCCCTCCGCTGCCAGATCCACTCCCAGATATCTAAAACACTTCACTTCCTCCAGTTTTTCTCCATTCAAACTCACCTCCCAATTGACTTGACCCTCAACCCTACTGTACCTAATAACCTTGCTCTTATTCACATTTACTCTTAACTTTCTTCTTCCACACACTTTTCCAAACTCAGTCACCAGCTTCTGCAGTTTCTCACGTGAATCAGCCATCAGCGCTGTATCATCAGCGAACAACAACTGACTCACTTCCCAAGCTCTCTCATCCCCAACAGACTTCATACTTGCCCCTCTTTCCAAAACTCTTGCATTTACCTCCCTAACAACCCCATCCATAAACAAATTAAACAACCATGGAGACATCACACACCCCTGCCGCAAACCTACATTCACTGAGAACCAATCACTTTCCTCTCTTCCTACACGTACACATGCCTTACATCCTCGATAGAAACTTTTCACTGCTTCTAACAACTTTCCTCCCACACCATATATTCTTAATACCTTCCACAGAGCATCTCTATCAACTCTATCATATGCCTTCTCCAGATCCATAAATGCTACATACAAATCCATTTGCTTTTCTAAGTATTTCTCACATACATTCTTCAAAGCAAACACCTGATCCACACATCCTCTACCACTTCTGAAACCACACTGCTCTTCCCCAATCTGATGCTCTGTACATGCCTTCACCCTCTCAATCAATACCCTCCCATATAATTTACCAGGAATACTCAACAAACTTATACCTCTGTAATTTGAGCACTCACTCTTATCCCCTTTGCCTTTGTACAATGGCACTATGCACGCATTCCGCCAATCCTCAGGCACCTCACCATGAGTCATACATACATTAAATAACCTTACCAACCAGTCAACAATACAGTCACCCCCTTTTTTAATAAATTCCACTGCAATACCATCCAAACCTGCTGCCTTGCCGGCTTTCATCTTCCGCAAAGCTTTCACTACCTCTTCTCTGTTTACCAAATCATTTTCCCTAACCCTCTCACTTTGCACACCACCTCGACCAAAACACCCTATATCTGCCACTCTATCATCAAACACATTCAACAAACCTTCAAAATACTCACTCCATCTCCTTCTCACATCACCACTACTTGTTATCACCTCCCCATTTGCGCCCTTCACTGAAGTTCCCATTTGCTCCCTTGTCTTACGCACTTTATTTACCTCCTTCCAGAACATCTTTATATTCTCCCTAAAATTTAATGATACTCTCTCACCCCAACTCTCATTTGCCCTTTTTTTCACCTCTTGCACCTTTCTCTTGACCTCCTGTCTCTTTCTTTTATACGTCTCCCACTCAATTGCATTTTTTCCCAGCAAAAATCGTCCAAATGCCTCTCTCTTCTCTTTCACTAATACTCCTACTTCTTCATCCCACCACTCACTACCCTTTCTAATCAACCCACCTCCCACTCTTCTCATGCCACAAGCATCTTTTGCGCAATCCATCACTGATTCCCTAAATACATCCCATTCCTCCCCCACTCCCCTTACTTCCATTGTTCTCACCTTTTTCCATTCTGTACTCAGTCTCTCCTGGTACTTCCTCACACATGTCTCCTTCTCAAGCTCACTTACTCTCACCACCCTCTTCACCCCAACATTCACTCTTCTTTTCTGAAAACCCATACAAATCTTCACCTTAGCCTCCACAAGATAATGATCAGACATCCCTCCAGTTGCACCTCTCAGCACATTAACATCCAAAAGTCTCTCTTTCGCACGCCTGTCAATTAACACGTAATCCAATAACGCTCTCTGGCCATCTCTCCTACTTACATAAGTATACTTATGTATTTTTTTTTTTTTTTTTTTTTGCTTTGTCGCTGTCTCCCGCGTTTGCGAGGTAGCGCAAGGAAACAGACGAAAGAAATGGCCCAACCCACCCCGATACACATGTATATACATACGTCCACACACGCAAATATACATACCTACACAGCTTTCCATGGTTTACCCCAGACGCTTCACATGCCTTGATTCAATCCACTGACAGCACGTCAACCCCGGTATACCACATCGCTCCAATTCACTCTATTCCTTGCCCTCCTTTCACCCTCCTGCATGTTCAGGCCCCGATCACACAAAATCTTTTTCACTCCATCTTTCCACCTCCAATTTGGTCTCCCACTTCTCCTCGTTCCCTCCACCTCCGACACATATATCCTCTTGGTCAATCTTTCCTCACTCATTCTCTTCATGTGCCCAAACCATTTCAAAACACCCTCTTCTGCTCTCTCAACCACACTCTTTTTATTTCCACACATCTCTCTTACCCTTACGTTACTTACTCGATCAAACCACCTCACACCACACATTGTCCTCAAACATCTCATTTCCAGCACATCCATCCTCCTGCGCACAACTCTATCCATAGCCCATGCCTCGCAACCATACAACATTGTTGGAACCACTATTCCTTCAAACATAACTATTTTTGCTTTCTGAGATAATGTTCTCGACTTCCACACATTCTTCAACGCTAACAAAATTTTTGCCCCCTCCCCCACCCTATGATCCACTTCCGCTTCCATGGTCCCATCCGCTTCCAGATCCACTCCCAGATATCTAAAACACTTCACTTCCTCCAGTTTTTCTCCATTCAAACTCACCTCCCAATTGACTTGACCCTCAACCCTACTGTACCTAATAACCTTGCTCTTATTCACATTTACTCTTAACTTTCTTCTTTCACACACTTTACCAAACTCAGTCACTAGCTTCTGCAGTTTCTCACATGAATCAGCCACCAGCGCTGTATCATCAGCGAACAACAACTGACTCACTTCCCAAGCTCTCTCATCCCCAACAGACTTCATACTTGCCCCTCTTTCCAAAACTCTTGCATTCACCTCCCTAACAACCCCATCCATAAACAAATTAAACAACCATGGAGACATCACACACCCCTGCCGCAAACCTACATTCACTGAGAACCAATCACTTTCCTCTCTTCCTACGCGTACACATAATATATGTATTATTTTTTTTTTTTATTATACTCTGTCGCTGTCTCTCGCTTTTTAAACCAGGTATTCCCAATCATCAGTCCTTTTTCAGCACATAAATCTACAAGCTCTTCACCATTTCCATTTACAACACTGAACACCCCATGTATACCAATTATTCCCTCAACTGCCACATTACTCACCTTTGCATTTAAATCACCCATCACTATGACCGGGTCTCGTGCATCAAAACCACTAACACACTCATTCAGCTGCTCCCAAAACACTTGCCTCTCTTGATCTTTCTTCTCATGCCCAGGTGCATATGCACCAATAATCACCCACCTCTCTCCATCAACTTTCAGTTTTACCCATATTAATCGAGAATTTACTTTCTTACACTCTATCACATACTCCCACAACTCCTGTTTCAGGAGTATTGCTACTCCTTCCCTTGCTCTTGTCCTCTCACTAACCCCTGATTTTACTCCCCAGACATTCCCAAACCACTCTTCCCCTTTACCCTTGAGCTTCGTTTCACTCAGAGCCAAAACATCCAAGTTCCTTTCCTCAAATATTCATTTCCTCCAATATTCATTATCAATTACTTGATATCGTTTTTCCATAAACTCCTGCGCAAGTTTCGATGTTAAACTTCATACTTAAAGAAGAAACTTATTTATAGTCGACGTATATATGGTTTAAAGTCAATGTTTTAGAGAAGCCTTATTGCAATAGTTTCGTGTCAAGTGTATATGGACAACTTGAAGTGCTGACATCAGTGGATAGAGAGTTCGGAAGGTTGACAACAGTGGACAGAGACAGTGGAAAGATTGAAAACAGTCGGAGAACTGTGAAGGAGGTGGACGTGCGAGAGGTGAACGGTCACAGGCAGGAGGGTCTGTGGAGGGCGGCAGCGTAGGGGCTTATCGCATGGGAGGACACGGAGCCGGACACCATCATTGGCTGTACCCTGGCTCTCCCAGGCACCTCCCATGTGGAGACCAGGAAGAAGCTCTACCACCCAGACTTGCCAATCATCACGACCACCACGACCACTACGACCACCACACAGGCCACGACCCCCAGGGCTGGGGAAACACTCCGACGGTGGTCCAATCGACCCATAACGTGCCTACCACTAGTGACGGTTTCTTCGCAAGCGCAGGAAGGAGCACGTCGCCGGCATCTACCCATTGCTACAACAGCCTTATGTTCCTGCCTTTTGTCCTGTGGTGGCTGCCACTCCTCCCATGAGCAGTGGCTGCAGGGAAGATCAAAAAAAAGTGTACTACGCGGGAAACGGCGATCAAATTTAAAGAGGGAAGTCAGCACCACAAGTAAAGCATCCTCCTCGAAGGCTCAGAGTGGGGTGCCTAAATGTATGTAGATGTAACCAAGATGTGAAAACCCTTACTGGAAAAACAATCACTCTTGAAGTAGAACCTTCAGACACAATTGAAAATGTGAAGGAAAATAGTGAAATTGGAGAAAAATGTAGCTTAGACATTGAAGCTTATTGATACAGTGGTTAAATTGATGAGAACTGCTATTGACGTTTGTGTAAATAAATTATACATTTCCTTTTTTCCATAGCCAGAGGTTGAACCATTATGTGACATTCTTTTTTTTCATTCATTTCAAGCTAGAATTTTCAGTTTTCTAAATTGTTTCTTACATTTCTCATATGTATATATAGGTATGTGTGTGTGTGTGTATATGTGCGTATGTATGTGTATGTGTGTGTATGTGTATATGTATATATATATATATGTATATTATCCCTGGGGATAGGGGTGAAAGAATACTTCCCACGTATTCCTCGCGTGTCGTAGAAAGCGACTAGAGGGGACTGGAGCGGGGGGCCAGAAATCCTCCCCTCCTTGTATTAACTTTCTAAAATGGGAAACAGAAGAAGGAGTCACGCGGGGAGTGCTCATCCTCCTCGAGGGCTCAGAGTGGGATGCCTAAATGTGTGTGGATGTAACCAAGATGTGAAAAAAGGAGAGATAGGTAGTATGTTTGAGGAAAGGAACTTGGATGTTTTGGCTCGTATTGCATATAACGACAAATTGCTTAACGTGAATGAATTTTAGTTTATGATTCAATACATGTACATTTTCCTATTCTTACATTTTTAGTCAATTCTAAGGATGAATCTAACAACATTTACAAATATGAGTTGCAATTAACGCATGCGAGCCATTTAGGTGGCCTGAGGCAGCGTTCTGCTGGTGGTGGTATTGTACTGCAGCATGTTATCACACTCTTATATGTTGATGATTACTGCCTGTTGCTTAATCATTTCCACTTAAGTGTAAGTATACAGATGAAGTCTTTATAAGACACAGTAAGAAAAATAGATCTTGATCGACTCACTCTGTTAGTTTCTCTAATGCTGGAAAGAACCTTTGAATTCAGCAGTAGTGTGTGCACGATTTATTCCACTAATTCACGTCTTTTAAGGATCTTCCAACTTGCTGTCTCATATCAGATCACTGGAAGCATCGACATCAAGAACTGGAGCTATCTAATAAACTTTATGATCATTGTAGGGATTAACAGGAGCCTCCACCAGTAGACACAAGAGTCAGGCAAAACGTTCTGCCTTTGTCTCAGACACTTGGGCAAATGACTGACTCTTCCTTCACTCCACTTATCCACTCTGACCCTATTAACTTTAATGATTTTACCCTTAATGGATCAGGTCTAGAGATTCGTACCTTCCTGTAATAAGAAAAATCACTCAGAAGAGCATGGTTTCGGTCTATTGATCAATGGGTTTTGGGCCCAGCACGCTTCCACTGCCATTTGATGTCATTTTACTTAAGAAAAATTATTCATATCATTAACGATATGCTACTTTAAAGAGTAAGTCTTTTGTGTCCGGACGAAATCCAACTGGAACCCTTGTGTATGTGTGGCTTATCGGTAGAGGGAGTGAAATGAACATTACGATGGCAGGCTCTCTTCTTACCAACTGCCACAATGTAATGATAAAATATATTGTGTTGTTGAGTACTGTATGACCTGCCAGTGGCGGATGTACGAAATCAAGTACTTCCGGGAGTTGAAATTGAGAAAAATGTCCAAATGATAGAGAGGCAAAAAAAAAAAAAAAATATCCGTAGTTAAGAGAAATACATGTGGACATACTTCCAGAAATAGAATAAATATTCAGTTCAGATTACTATGGACTCAGGCTTCAGGTAGGCCTGAAGAGCTGCATTCTGCGTGATGAGGTTTATGATGATCCTCTGAAATGCTCTTACCGTTACATGACGTGTGAATCCTGTACCTACTTGTATATTGTGAAAATCTGGAGTGGTCATACTCTTACATAGATGTATGACTCTTGTGTCTGCATTTTAAGGGCTTTGCTGAAAGTCCGGTGTGGTCTTATGATGTGGCATGAGGCTCCACCTTTGGTGAGGTTTCCTGTGGACTTCAAGGAAGCTGGTAAGGATGAATTGCATATGACTTGGATAACTTTTGGAGGTTTATAGTTATCTTTTCTTGATAGCACAGAAAGGTTGTGATTATGTCCTGTGCCTGTATGAATCTGAGGTTTCTTGTAAGTTCTGGAGTTGTCTTACATAAAGTGTCACCCCCGGGTGGGCTCGAACCATCAAACTTTCGGTTAACATCCGAATGCGCTAACCTATTGTGCCACGGAGGCCTGGAAATACCTCAGTTTCAGGTAGACTTGGTGACGAGTCCTTGTGGCACTGAATGTTTTACATAACATATAGGAGTGATGTCTAACAGGAGACGGGGCAGTGCTCCTGTTCATAGCCGAGTTTGGACAGTGACATAATTGTCCCTTGAGCGTCAAACCTTGTGGAAATACACAATAGATATTGGAATTTCAACTAAACGAAGATGATTATTATCACATTATGATGTATCAGTCATTTGTTGTTGCAGACAATCAGTTACTTTCCTATCCACAGTTCCCTCAAATGGTTCGTCTGAAGCTGCGGTGTTTCCACACTTCCTCGGCGCAACAGGTTATTGTGTTAAGCTATTCACCAAAAGGTTGGTGATTCGAGCTCATCCAGGGACGACCCTTGATTACAAGAATATTTGCGAGGAACCTCAACATCCACACTCGGGAAACACATTATAAACCATACCAGGCAGTAATCGGCAATCTAATGCTCACATGCTTACCGTGTGGCCGTTGACATCTCATGGGTGGGTCGTTGTGATATTTGGTTCTTTCCCTACACCGCAAGACTTTGAAACCCTTTGCCTCTTTTATCTTTCCTGACAGGTACGATCTGATCTCTTCTTTACACCGGTAGGATGTGAAACTCTTTACTTTCTCACATATTTCTCAATAACTATGACCTGTAGCTATAGTAAGAGGTAGGCTATCTACTTCATCTAAGATTATTATTCTTCTCTTCTCTCTAAAACTTTTTATATGTATTTGAAGACTTTTTCGTATTGTAAGATCTGCCATACATGAGGACTTCTGCTCTCGACTGAAGAATTCGTTTTGAAGATATAATCATGTAAATGATAGAAAATTGTAAAAGAAACCACACCACTCTTTCCATATTTAGAACTCTAAAGAGGTCCATCAGAGTTCACCAGGCAGACAAAAGTTACGTACAACGACCATCTTCTGAACCATTCCAGAGATTTACTGGAAGCATCCAGTAGGTGTAGCAAATGAAAGACTTGAAACATTATGTAGTCCAGAGGTTTCACCATTAGAAACACAAGCCAAAATAAAAAGCAAAAACTATCTAGAGGTTCACTATAATCCTCAACAACAGATTCCTGGAATTACATTACAAACATTATGAACAACCCAGAGGCCATCTAAATATCCTGAGAAATATATATAAAAGTCATGGAAAAAAATTCATCATACAAGGTTTTTATCAGTCAGACATACCAAGTCTCCTAAAGTATGTGGAAAACTCGTTGCCAGATAAGGTTTTCCGCTTTCACAACGAGGTTACGTAAATCTCCCTCATAGTTAACTCTCAACGCTAAAAGCGCGAACATCGTCGCTTTCTACGGAATAACTGTTTTTACCAATATTAGGTATAAGTTTGTTGAGTATTCCTGGTAAATTATATGGGAGGGTATTGATTGAGAGGGTGAAGGCATGTACGGAGCATCAGATTGGGGAAGAGCAGTGTGGTTTCAGAGGTGGTAGAGGATGTTTGGATCAGGTGTTTGCTTTGAAGAATGTATGTGAGAAATACTTAGGATTTGTATGTAGCATTTATGGATCTGGAGAAGGCATATGATAGAGTTGATAGAGATGCTCTGTGGAAGGTTTTAAGAATACATGGTGTGGGAGGCAAGTTGTTAGAAGCAGTGAAACGTTTTTATCGAGGATGTAAGGCATGTGTACGTGTAGGAAGAGAGGAAAGTGATTGGTTCTCAGTGAATGTAGGTTTGCGGCAGGGGTGTGTGATGTCTCCATGGTTGTTTAATTTGTTTATGGATGGGGTTGTTAGGGAGGTGAATGCAAGAGTTTTGGAAAGAGGGGCAAGTATGCAGTCTGTTCTGGATGAGAGAGCGTGGGAAGTGAGTCAGTTGTTGTTCGCTGATGATACAGCGCTGGTGGCTGATTCATGTAAGAAACTGCAGAAGTTGGTGACTGAGTTTGGTAAAGTGTGTGAAAGAAGAAAGTTAAGAGTAAATGTGAGTAAGAGCAAGGTTATTAGGTACAGTAGGGTTGAGGGTCAAGTCAATTGGGAGGTAAGTTTGAATGGAGAAAAACTGGAGGAAGTAAAGTGTTTTAGATATCTGGGAGTGGATCTGGCAGCGGATGGAACCATGGAAGCGGCAGTGAATCATAGGGTGGGGGAGGGGGCGAAAATCCTGGGAGCCTTGAAGAATGTTTGGAAGTCTAGAACATTATCTCGGAAAGCAAAAATGGGTATGTTTGAAGGAACAGTGGTTCAAAAATGTTGTATGGTTGCGAGGCGTGGGCTATGTAGAGTTGTGCGCAGGAGGGTGGATATGCTGGAAATGAGATGTTTGAGGACAATATGTGGTTTGATCGAGTAAGTAATGTAAGGGTAAGAGAGATGTGAGGAAATAAAAAGACTGTGGTTGAGAGAGCAGAAGAGGGTGTTTTGAAATGGTTTGGTCACATGGAGAGAATGAGTGAGGAAAGATTGACAAAGAGGATATATGTGTCAGAGGTGGAGGGAACGAGAAGTGGGAGACCAAATTGGAGGTGGAAAGATGGAGTGAAAAAGATTTTGAGTGATCGGGGCCTGAAATGCAGGAGGGTGAAAGGCGTGCAAGGAATAGAGTGAATTGGAACGATGTGGTATACCGGGGTCGACGTGCTGTCAATGGATTGAACCAGGGCATGTGAAGCGTCTTGGGTAAACCATGGAAAGTTGTGTGGGGCCTGGATGTGGAAAGGGAGCTGTGGTTTCGGTGCATTATTACATGACAGCTAGAGACTGAGTGTGAACGAATGGGGCCTTTGGTGTCTTTTCCTAGCGCTACCTCGCACACATGAGGGGGGAGGGGGTTGTTATTCCATGTGTGGCGAGGTGGCGATGGGAACAAATAAAGGCAGACAGTATGAATTATGTACATGTTTATATATGTATATGTCTGTGTGTGTATATATATGTGTACATTGAGATGTA
The DNA here is from genome assembly GCF_036320965.1 of Panulirus ornatus. Classification (NCBI taxonomy): domain Eukaryota; kingdom Metazoa; phylum Arthropoda; class Malacostraca; order Decapoda; family Palinuridae; genus Panulirus; species Panulirus ornatus. The sequence continues at coordinate 40,917,299 of NC_092232.1, forward strand.
TAGGTATGTATATTTGCGTGTGTGGACGTGTATGTATATACATGTGTATGTTGGCGAGTTGGGCCTTTCTTTCGTCTGTTTCCTTGCGCTACCTCGCTAACGCGGGAGACAGCGACAAAGCAAAATAGATAAAATAAATAACAAATATTAGTTAAGACCCATTGTTGCACCTGTAGTACATATATTGATATTGTTTGAACATGAATATGACTTAGCTTTTGTTCAAGATTTATGAAATTTGAAATTTCTAGCAAAACTTTTAGTTAATTCTAAAAATGAATTTACGTCATTTACAAATATGAACGTTTCGTATATGAAACAATTAGTACAAGGATTAGAGATAACATCTCATCCACTCTGGCTGAGTTATATACAATCTATGAGGGTCTTCAGATTGCTATAGAGAAATGTGAAGATACGTATTTCTTTGTGGACTGTAGAAGTGCACTGAAGGCCTTGCAGAGTAAGTACCCTTGTAACTACCATGTTGTTAACATTTGTAAACGCCTGGTTATAGTACCTCAAGAAATGATAAGTGATGTACAGTTTATATGGATTCCATCACATGTAGAGATTCATTCTAACAAAATGGATGGTGGGTTGGCCAGAGAAGCCACATAAGATATGTATATAGATATTGATAGTTATAAGAGTATAGGAATGATAAAAAATGAAATGAAAAGAATGAGAGAGGAATGGGAATATGTAAGCATAGGTGTAACTGCTAAACATAGTGAGACTTTACATTATTTATATATGTTAAATAACACAACTGTAACTTATGAGGCAAACCTTACATCTGTGGATAATGTGATAATGAGACTAAGATTGGGGTATAGATATCATTGGCAGTTAAGTAGGGGGATTGGTCGACCCTGTCAACTTTGCCAATTGAGGGATGGACATACATGAGAACATCATGTATTAAGCTGTGAAAAAATTCAGCCATACAGAAACAACGAAATTAGTAATTTAAAAAGGATAATTTTGTTGGATGATTAATACTGATGTGATTGAAAAAAATTCTTGCACAGTACAAAAACTTTGCACCACAGTTGTAACATCCTTGTAATGAGTTCAGGGGATTCAAAATGAGGTGCATTGTTTGTTTGTTTTCTTTGCACTGTACATATCACCACAAAATCTATAATATTTGTGAACGTCTTTTTTTTTCTAAATCCCACTAAGGGTGATAAAGATGAGGAGGGGAGTAGTATACTACCCCGTCTTTTGTTGTAAATGTGTCAATAAATATTTCAGTTTCAATTTCAGTTTCTGTCTTTAAAGGGTCTCGTTAACTTCATATGTGGTGTTATGATGTGATTATAGTTCTACCTTCATCTTAAGGTTTCTAGCAATCTTCATGGATAAATTAAGTGAGCGTCTTGTACCTGCTGGAGCTTCCAAAGATCTCAGGGAAGCTGCTATGGTTGAATAGGGTCAATCAAGTGTACCTCCTACACCTTCATGAGGTTTCCAGGACATCTTAGGTAAAGGCCGTGGGAGAGGCCGGTACTGCTACTTTCTACTCCCTTTCTTTCATTGGCAGAGTCAGGCGGAAACCCAAAGATTCGTAGCACAGCACGATACCAGGGTCTTGAATACATAGATATGTTGGACTCTATCAAGGTTTTACCTAAAATCATTGTGCTGACACGAGGTATCAAAGGAACTTATGTGAATAGAGTAGGTGTTTGGTGGTTGTAAGATTTTCTTCTTTTATTCCAAAAGCTTCATTCACCGACAAAGACCACTTCAAGGCCAGGCTTTATTTAGAATAAAGAGCAAATCATGAAAGGCAAAAAGAAACAAACAAGGGAAAGAGATTACGAATATTGGAAGCAGTAGAAAACCTATCTTTTCAAATGTGCCAAGTCATAGTTATTGGCCACACAGTAATCATGTGACGCAGCGGGTTGATGAACATTGCGTGCTCTAGCTAGTCAAGGGGTAAGGTAAACATCCAGGTCTCAGGAGCAAAGAAGAAAGTAATAATTATACAAGAGGGAAAGTGAACCAACATGACAACGTTGGCCAAGAAGGTCAAGAGAGGACGTTGCTTGGGACATTTTATTAATAGGAATGGTTTCGACTCAGCTCTGTCAAGTAAGTGTGCAGAGATAAAACCACCCTAGATGTGAGAGCAGTACTCCATACAAGGACGAATCAATCCCTTATATAAACGAAGCTACGTTTCAGAAGAAAAGAAGATTCGACGTCTAATTAAGATATTACACAATACACATGGTTTAACCGAGTACTGAGTGGTGTGGCTCATAGTGTGATTCTCATATCTAGATGTTATGGTTCATGGTAAATGTTCTTACAATCAAGGATCATCAGTTGGTGAGCTCAAATCACTAATACTTATGTTAACAACGGAATGCGTAATCTGTTAAGGAGATCTGGAAATACTCGAGCTTCAGTTGGACCTGTAGCTGAAACTGTGGATATAGAGGTAATTGTTGTCTGCATTATTACATAAGTGCCACATATGTTTAAAGTAATGATGATAATCATCCCGATTGTCTAGTTGGAGTTCCAATATCTTGTGATAAATTCTTCAGGGTAAAACCTTCAAGGACTACTTATGTCTTTGTTCAATACTGGCTAAGAACACAAGCACTGCATCCTCTCTTCTTACGCATCAATCTTGTTTGTTATCTAACACTGTCAACACCATAAGGATCTGTCACAAAGTTCGCCTGAAGCTGATGCATTACCTGTACTACATGGCACATTTGGTTAACGCGTTCGGCTTTTAACTGAAAAGTTTGTGGTTCGAACCCACCTTAGGGCGAGTTTTTCAGTTAAGAATAATCCACAACTTAACAAGAAACTTCATCTAGCAAGTACGAAAGTCAACCATGAGGACTTTCCGAAGATTGATTGTAAAAGTTCAACCCTCACCTGCTTCCCTGAAGTCTACTGGAAGCCTGAACAACTAGCTGTAGCCTAATGACCGCATCGTAGGACAAGTGAGGTTCACTACGTTCTTTAAAATGTACATACAAGAGTCATATATCAAAGTTGAATAATGACCACTACTAAATTTTCAGTCTGTAAAAGCCGGTTCAGGATACAGAATAGTGATGGCAAAAGCATTCAAGGGGTATATATTCTAAACCTCAACATATATACAGTAAAACAGCCCCTCATACCTTCCTAATAGACCTAATCTTATAGAAGTGTTATCCAAACATTTTGATTGCTACCCTAAATACACTCTTTTCCCGGCCATGTGACCCAAAGGAAAGGTATATGATACATTGTGTACAATACACCATAATGTTCACGCACCGTTCACGCCACAAACATGACACGTAAGCAGGCGCTAATCACAAAAACAGGAAAACAAGCGACGTTTGGGGGAAAATATGCAAGGTTATATGGACTCGAACGGGGAAAAGGCAACATTTCCTCGAAGAATGTCATGAATATTCGTGACAATGACCACATCTTCCCGTTCAAGGCCATACAAGCATACATCATCTGACCAAGAACTACTCCAAATCAATACGTCATCTTCACAACTATAACGCGTACGATGCAGGCAAAATCTTGTTTTGTTTCTAATAGATAAGATCTTAACCTTCTCCAGTGCGCCACTGAATCCTGGGACGTGGCATCGTGGGTACTGAGAGACGAGCGAAAAGCATCATGTTCACGCTGGGTCACTTGGCGTTCCAATACCAGTATTACATGTGACTGACTCGAACGGGTGTCAAGTACATATGGAGGTTTTATTAGCACCCATTTTACTTTTCTCATTTACTTTTCCTCTTACTTCCACAGTGTCATTATGTAATTATGAAAGGAATATTTCTTAATTTTTGCTAACACTTCTCCAGTCAATGCTTGTATTGCATTGGGTTATACCTCTATTTCATGTAACCAGGTAATGCAGCAGAATGGTTTGGTTGAAGGGCGCTGGGCTCATAAGCCAGAGGTCTGTCGATCGAAATCACAATCAGCTGCGAGTGTTTATTGTAAAGATTTTATGAACCTGGATGGCTCAGGTCTAGACACTGGTCCCTTCCTGTGTTTTCAGAGCGTGGTTTCGATCCACAGACCTCTGAGTTATGGGCCCAGTACGCTTCCACTGCACCACTCTGGTCGTGGACACTCTCAAATGTGGACCAGTGGTATAACTCATGGCAATACAAGCAATGACTGGAGAAGTGTTGGCCCACCTCTAGTGACTGATAAGAAAGCGGACTGGTAGTGTACAGCTCATAAGGCTGTTCTTTTATCTTAAATAGATTCAGTTAACTGATTCGAATAGTAGTAATATTAATCTATGAAGGAAGTCTTTCCATCAGCGACTTCTCACACAAGGAAATATGATGAAATCCTTAAAAGTTTCCTGTTTCCGCCCGGGATCGAACCGGGGACCTTGCGCGTGTGAAGCGCACGTGATAACCACTACACTACGGAAACTCTATTAATTGTAACGAAACTAATGTTCAATTACCATCACTGGAAAAGCTGATAGTGTTATTACTGAAATATATGTTTCAATATCATTACTAGAAAACACGTCAGAGCCCAAGCTGATGTTTCACTGTCATTTCTTTCTCAAATATTTCAGTGTCTTTAAGGAAGAAACATTCATTATCATGACAAAATGACATTTTAATGTCCCTACTGAAGTTGATGTTTGTGGATGAGTTTAGAAGCAGATGTTTTCAAGTATATTACATTTGTGGATGTTTTAGTGTCATTACTGAATCAGATATTTCAATATTATTTTTCAGAGAGATGCCTTAGTGGTATTACTGAAGTGTATTTTTCGGCTTTATTACCGATGTATTTCTGAAGCATATGTTTTGGTTTCACGACTGAAGTAGATGTTTCTGTAACGTTACCGTAGTAAAAATCCGCATGACAAACAGTAAGTTCCTATCAACAGGAAGTCTCGTGTGTCTGGCCGAAGCCGAGCTAGAGCCCTTGTGTATGTGTGACTTGCCGATGGAGGGAAGGATGAGGACATATCAATTGCCGACTCTTGTTAACAATAGGTACATTGTAAAAATGTAATGTAGTGGGTTCTTGAGTTCTGCATAGCCTACTAGTGGTTAAGGTAGGTGATTAGACAGCTCCTAGGAGTAGAAACTGAAGGAATGTCAATAAAAGTGAGAAAAAAATATTAGAATAGCAAAATATGTAGATTGCCTTTCAAATTCAGACTCAGAATTGTAAGCTGTATTCCTACAGACTTACTTCTGTCCAGTAGATATACGGTGATGTAGACTGCATGATGACGTTTAGAATGACCTTCTGGAATGCACTTAGCATACTCTTGTTGTCTGTAGCCATTACTTCTTTACTTGTAAGCAGTAATCCTCTGGCGTGACCAAAAGTTAATATAGATGTATGACTCTTGTCTCTGCTATTAAAATGTGTGGTAAATTACAGATGTGGTCCTACGATGTGGTCATAATTCTACCTTCATTCTGAGTTGTCTAGTAATCTTCAGGAAAGTGTGGATAGTTGAGCCTCTTGTACCTGCTAAAGTTTCCAGTAGACCTCAAGGAAGCTGCTGAGAGTAAATAGGATCAATCATATGTACCTCCTACACAAGTACGAGGTTTCTAGTACACCTAAGGGAAGCTTTTCAGTACAAATTAGTTTTCACTACTTTACCTGCTGGAAGTTTACAACGAAAACAGATGATGATGAATTAAGTGTAATTAGAGGTTTTCAATAGACATTAGTGAAGCTGGTGAAGACTAGTTACGTTTTACTGCTATCCCTGCGGGAGGTTTCCACTGAACCTTATGGAATCAATTCAGGTTGATTAATATGTGAATCTTTTTCCTACTGGAGGTTTCTCATAAACCTAAACGAAGATACTGAGGTGAATTATATGTGATATACCTGCTGAAGGCTTCCATTAATCTTAATGTAAGCTGCTACAGATAAAGTAGGCGTGATTCCTATTCCTACTGAAGGTTGTCAATATCACTCGGAAGAGGTTTTGAGCATTTGTTTGTGCTTCTCCTATAACTGAATAAAGGTTTCCAGTAGAACTCAAAAACGCTCTTGAGGGTACATCAGATGAGACTCTTATGCCTGGTAAAAGCTTCCAGCAGCACTTGAAAGTTTTTGTGGATAAATTTGATGTGACTCCCATAACCGCTGAAGGTTTCCGGTGAACTTCATGGATTGTTTCTGGTAGAGTGATGTACCTGCTTGCAGTAGCCTGTTATTAACCACTGGAGTTGCTTCTCTCAGTGTGTGAGAATAATTTCAGAATGTTTCGTCTGATTCCTGTGTCTACTGGCGAAGGCTGAGTCAACCTCTGCAGGGATATTAAAGCTTAACAATCAACCAAAGTTCATGATATTGGTTTTTGTAGTAAACTGATGAGAGGTGGCAACTGAAGATCCTGAAAGCTGAAGATTTTAGTTGAAGATCGTGCCACCGCATTCCGCCAAATTCAATGTTTGTTTCCAACACAAGTCAAATTTCCAGAAACAGTGGACAGTTAACTACTCTATATTTATTGTGTTGTATAGATCTGTAGATATACTTACACATGAGTGGAAATGAACAGATAGTAGTAGAAATGACCAAAAAATAGTGGGATGGGTATTAGCTTTTCTCCACTTAAGCTGTGAGCTATCTAGTTCGATGCATCCATCTTGCAATGGTCTAAACTTTATGTAAGTTGGGAAGAAAGCGCAATGTTTATAAACGCCATACTCTCTCATAGCATCATACAAAGTCCTTGCATACTTGGACACGTTACTCAGATTTCTTCCTTCACTCAAATACATCACTGCACCAGACAGTCTTTCATCTGCATTTCTCGTAATGGATTTGAGAGCAGCAGTTACAGCAAGTTCCTTAGACCTACGTTCAATACTTGGTAAAGTTAATTCCATTCTCATGATTTGTACTCTAATGTTTCATTGACGACCTAACACTATTCTCAGGGCTTCATCTTGTATGACTTCAAGTTTGCGACTATCCTTCTTACTGTACATAATGAGAATAGGTGCCGTATAATCAGTAACTGATCGTACTGTGTTGATGTACACCATCCTTCAAACTTGGATGCAAACGCCATTTCCACCCCACGCTAAGGCTCTCAGTGGTCTTAAACGCCCTTTGTATGCATTCTCCAGATACTGTATCTCCCGTACTCCACTGCTCCCTCAGTGCATAATGTTCATACCGAGATATTTATGCACGTCAGCTTTTTTAACCTTATCCATTCAAAAACAAATCCCACTGTTCCAAATTCTTAACTTGATACTAAGCTTTCTCATCATTGATTACAATATCCATTCTACAGCGAAGTATGCCCAAAGCGTCTGAAGTCTGTCGCATGTTATTCATTCATGTAGGTTGTAACAGGATATAGTCAGCATATACTATGACCAGAGTATCTTGGAAATTTATGCAGAGCTATTATATTCATTAGTATATTAAAAAGAGTAGGGCTAAGGAGACCACCATGTGGAGTTCTCAACGCTATGTCTCTATCCTGAATATCATCTTTAAAAGTAAACTCCAGCCTTTCTGTTACTTAAATAATAGTCAATCCATTTCAGCAACTTCCCGGAAACACCCAAGTAAACAAGTTCTTCAAGTAAAACTTCCTTTGGCCTCACAATTACTCAGACTCTTCATTGCACAATCACCAATGCTTTTTTCCCCTCATAAACCCATGTATATTGGAAGATAAAAAATCTTCAAATTTATACAAGAACTTGTTCATTATCATTCTCTCCATCATTACATCTAAGTATTGGTACGATTACTGCTTTTTTCCACTTGAGTGGAATACGACCTTCATTGTATGATATATTGAATAATTCTAGAAGGCTTCCCTCCCTATTGCAAGGTAAACAATTAATAATGTCATATGATACTCCATCTTCCCTGGTGCAGTAGATTTCCCCTTTTTCATCACATACAATGATTCGTCTCTCGTTATTTTCACACATTGATCATCTTCCAGTGTACACTGACTTAGTACAATTTCCCTCTTAAATCTAAGTTTGCTCTGTAATGAGACGTAAACTACAGGTAGCAACTCGGCAAAGCTGCCTGCTACAGCCCAGTTATGAATAATTTGATTGGCCCTGGCTTGTTGATCACCATGGGTGTTGTCCTTGCTTCCAACACCTCATATTTTATCTAATTCTCTGCAGATGTCACTGAATTTCTTATGTTTACCAATTCTCCAGGAAAGTCCATCCAATACTTATTCCTTCCCTTTTACTTTACCTTAGAGTACTTTATAGCAGTGTCTTTCATTACATCCTTAATTTTATCACCATTAGGATTTTGAACACGATTTTCATGCGTCTTTCTATGTAATGCACTCCCATTCTGCACTAACCTGTACAGATTATGTTTCCCATCATTCGTTTTTCCTTTATACCCATAATTTTTGGTCGTCAGCACAGAATCAATGATATATAATAAATCATCAAAAAATCTATCTACGTCTCTTGGTTCATAACCTGTATACCAATCCTGTACAGTAGCGATCATTCCTCCTTTTGTCATCCAACAAATAATATCTTTTACGCTCAAAGATTTTCTTTATCTTATTGACATGTTCAATGACTCGTAATGCAAAGTGATCACTGAGCAAATCCCCAACTATCTCGGCACTCGTCCTCATTCCACCTGTATTGAATATCACTGCATAATCCAATTTCCGGATCAACCCTTCCGTCACCATTGGTCGAAGGAAAGACGAACGCTGAACAGTTGTGTTACTGGAGTGATAGTTTTCATGCATGGTGTTTTGACAAGAAAATAGTGAAGTTGGAGAAAAATGTAGCTTAGACATTGAAGCTTATTGATTCAGTGGTGAAATTGATGAGAACTGCTATTGACGTTTGTGTAAATAAATTATACATTTCCTTTTCCATAGCCAGAGGTTGATCCATTATGTGACGTTCATTTTTTTCATTCTTTTCAAGCTAAAAGTTTGTTTTCTAAATTGTTTCTTACATTTTTCATATGTATATATATGTATGTGTGTGTGTGTGTGTATGTGCGTATGTGTGTGTGTGTGTGTGTGTGTATATATATATATGTATATTATCCCTGGGGATAGGGGTGAAAGAATACTTCCCACGTATTCCTCGCGTGTCGTAGAAAGCGACTAGAGGGGACGGGAGCGGGGGGCCAGAAATCCTCCCCTCCTTGTATTAACTTTCTAAAATGGGAAACAGAAGAAGGAGTCACGCGGGGAGTGCTCATCCTCCTCGAAGGCTCAGAGTGGGGTGCCTAAATGTGTGTGGATGTAACCAAGATGTGAAAAAAGGAGAGATAGGTAGTATGTTTGAGGAAAGGAACCTGGATTTTTTGGCTCTGAGTGAAACGAAGCTCAAGGGTAAAGGGGAAGAGTGGCTTGGAAATGTCTGGGGAGTGAAGTCAGGGGTTAGTGAGAGGACAAGAGCAAGGGAAGGAGTAGCAATACTCCTGAAACAGGAGTTGTGGGAGTATGTGATAGAATGTAAGAAAGTAAATTCTCGATTAATATGGGTAAAATTGAAAGTTGATGGAGAGAGGTGGGTGATTATTGGTGCATATGCACCTGGGCATAAGAAGAAAGATCATGAGAGGCAAGTGTTTTGGGAGCAGCTAAATGAGTGTGTTAGCGGTTTTGATGCACGAGACCGGGTTATAGTGATGGGTGATTTGAATGCAAAGGTGAGTAATGTGGCAGTTGAGGGAATAATTGGTATGCATGGGGTGTTCAGTGTTGTAAATGGAAATGGTGAAGAGCTTGTAGATTTATGTGCTGAAAAAGGACTGATGATTGGGAATACCTGGTTTAAAAAGCGAGATATACATAAGTATACTTATGTAAGTAGGAGAGATGGCCAGAGAGCGTTATTGGATTACGTGTTAATTGACAGGCGTGCGAAAGAGAGACTTTTGGATGTCAATGTGCTGAGAGGTGCAACTGGAGGGATGTCTGATCATTATCTTGTGGAGGCTAAGGTGAAGATCAGTATGGGTTTTCAGAAAAGAAGAGTGAATGTTGGGGTGAAGAAGGTGGTGAGAGTAAGTGAGCTTGGGAAGGAGACCTGTGTGAGGAAGTATCAGGAGAGACTGTGTACAGAATGGAAAAAGGTGAGAACAATGGAAGTAAGGGGAGTGGGGGAGGAATGGGATGTATTTAGGGAATCAGTGATGGATTGCGCAAAAGATGCTTGTGGCATGAGAAGAGTGGGAAGTGGGCTGTTTAGAAAGGGTAGTGAGTGGTGGGATGAAGAAGTAAGAGTATTAGTGAAAGAGAAGAGGGAGGCATTTGGACGATTTTTGCAGGGAAAAAATGCAATTGAGTGGGAGAAGTATAAAAGAAAGAGACAAGAGGTCAAGAGAAAGGTGCAAGAGGTGAAAAAAAGGGCAAATGAGAGTTGGGGTGAGAGACTATCAGTAAATTTTAGGGAGAATAAAAAGATGTTCTGGAAGGAGGTAAATAGGGTGCGTAAGACAAGGGAGCAAATGGGAACTTCAGTGAAGGGCGTAAATGGGGAGGTGATAACAAGTAGTGGTGATGTGAGAAGGAGATGGAATGAGTATTTTGAAGGTTTGTTGAATGTGTCTGATGACAGAGTGGCAGATATAGGGTGTTTGGGTCGAAGTGGTGTGCAAAGTGAGAGGGTTAGGGAAAATGATTTGGTAAACAGAGAAGAGGTAGTAAAAGCTTTGCGGAAGATGAAAGCCGGCAAGGCAGCAGGTTTGGATGGTATTGCAGTGGAATTTATAAAAAAAAAGGGGGTGACTGTATTGTTGACTGGTTGGTAAGGTTATTTAATGTATGTATGACTCATGGTGAGGTGCCTGAGGATTGGCGGAATGCGTGCATAGTGCCATTGTACAAAGGCAAAGGGGATAAGAGTGAGTGCTCAAATTACAGAGGTATAAGTTTGTTGAGTATTCCTGGTAAATTATATGGGAGGGTATTGATTGAGAGGGTGAAGGCATGTACAGAGCATCAGATTGGGGAAGAGCAGTGTGGTTTCAGAAGTGGTAGAGGATGTGTGGATCAGGTGTTTGCTTTGAAGAATGTATGTGAGAAATACTTAGAAAAGCAAATGGATTTGTATGTAGCATTTATGGATCTGGAGAAGGCATATGATAGAGTTGATAGAGATGCTCTGTTGAAGGTATTAAGAATATATGGTGTGGGAGGAAAGTTGTTAGAAGCAGTGAAAAGTTTTTATCGAGGATGTAAGGCATGTGTACGTGTAGGAAGAGAGGAAAGTGATTGGTTCTCAGTGAATGTAGGTTTGCGGCAGGGGTGTGTGATGTCTCCATGGTTGTTTAATTTGTTTATGGATTGGGTTGTTAGGGAGGTAAATGCAAGAGTCTTGGAAAGAGGGGCAAGTATGAAGTCTGTTGGGGATGAGAGAGCTTGGGAAGTGAGTCAGTTGTTGTTCGCTGATGATACAGCGCTGGTGGCGGATTCATGTGAGAAACTGCAGAAGCTGGTGACGGAGTTTGGAAAAGTGTGTGGAAGAAGAAAGTTAAGAGTAAATGTGAATAAGAGCAAGGTTATTAGGTACAGTAGGGTTGAGGGTCAAGTCAATTGGGAGGTGAGTTTGAATGGAGAAAAACTGGAGGAAGTGAAGTGTTTTAGATATCTGGGAGTGGATCTGGCAGCGGATGGAACCATGGAAGCGGAAGTGGATCATAGGGTGGGGGAGGGGGCAAAAATTTTGGGAGCCTTGAAAAATGTGTGGAAGTCGAGAACATTATCCCGGAAAGCAAAAATGGGTATGTTTGAAGGAATAGTGGTTCCAACAATGTTGTATGGTTGCGAGGCGTGGGCTATGGATAGAGTTGTGCGCAGGAGGATGGATGTGCTGGAAATGAGATGTTTGAGGACAATGTGTGGTGTGAGGTGGTTTGATCGAGTAAGTAACGTAAGGGTAAGAGAGATGTGTGGAAATAAAATGAGCGTGGTTGAGAGAGCAGAAGAGGGTGTTTTGAAGTGGTTTGGGCACATGGAGAGAATGAGTGAGGAAAGATTGACCAAGAGGATATATGTGTCGGAGGTGGAGGGAACGAGGAGAAGAGGGAGACCAAATTGGAGGTGGAAAGATGGAGTGAAAGGATTTTGTGTGATCGGGGCCTGAACATGCAGGAGGGTGAAAGGAGGGCAAGGAATAGAGTGAATTGGAGCCATGTGGTATACAGGGGTTGACGTGCTGTCAGTGGATTGAATCAAGGCATGTGAAGCGTCCGGGGTAAACCATGGAAAGCTGTGTAGGTATGTATATTTGCGTGTGTGGACGTATGTATGTACATGTGTATGGGGGGGGTTGGGCCATTTTCTTTCGTCTGTTTTCTTGCGCTACCTCGCAAACGCGGGAGACAGCGACGAGGTATAAAAAAAAAAAAAAGAATCCAATTTTCCTCCACGTATATGGGTAGGATCATCATTACCCAATAAATTAACACCATCAAATTCCCTTCAATGGTGTGACCATCTTCTACCATTAATATTGCTGGGTCCTGCAGTACCTAAAATTTCATGTCTTGCATAAGTACGCGTAACCAAGACACAGGCATTAGTAAATATACACTCTTGCATATGACTTTTATCCACATTTTGAGGGTGGACATGAACATGAAATATACATATAGATCTCCTTTGAAGGTAGACTTTGACCCACAAACTTTCAACCCCATTCAACTTGTTAGCCAACGCCAATTTAACCGGCACATTTTTCCGAACATAAGTCAACAGTTCTCTTGTATTATTTCTTTTATCAGTTGGTGAACAGGAACATTGATAATCACAAAATTCATTAAACTACCATCCTCTGTGCCCGTTTTATGTAGAGCTATAACATCCACCTTAAACAACAGCGTATAAGCATATACATCTGTGGTCCTAGTACGTAAGCTATTTATATTCCACAAAATGATATTCAATTCATTGTCTTCCATTTTCCATATTTACAAATGAAAGTAACCTTACTCTCTCATTAACAAATAATTCCATCACATCTTTTCCTCGAGTTGATACTTTACTATATGGAGCTTCAGGGATATCAGCACACATGACTGGTTATCTCATTCATAACGTCCACATTTCCGCTCCCCAGAGCGAGGATCTGGTTTGTCAGTACTCATCACTGTATTGTTTTCAGCTCTCTCTCTCTCTCTCTCTCTCTCTCTCTCTCTCTCTCTCTCTCTCTCTCTCTCTCTCTCTCTCTCTCTCTCTCTCTCTCTCTCTCTCTCTCTCTCTCTCTCTCTCTCTCTCTCTCTCTCTCTCTCTCTCTCTCTCTCTCTCTCTCTCTCTCTCTCTCTCCATCCACCTTTCTATGTTTATAAAGATTAGCAGTTACCTTCTGATAGTCCTCTACTTTTTTCCTAAGCGCTTGGATTTCTTGCCGGAGTTGAACTACTACACCATACACATCACTGAGTTTGTCAGTTGCCTTACCTTCTGGAGTAGTTTTTGGTGCAGCCCTTGTGTCATTTCTTGTCATCGTCAAAGTGTCATTCTGTTCAATTCTCTTCTCTCACACGTTCTCAGTTGAAGGTAGCGTTCCCTTTTTTGTAACTCTTTGTTTATCAGCCCTTTTCCGCTGCTGCACTCCCTCCATGGTCTGCCACCAGTGGCGTGCACCTGTGGTCTCCTATTGCAAATTATTGAACCTAAATTTTGCGCACCGCCACAGTTGCAACAGGACGGCACAACATGTTTCCCAGACTTTATCTTATTTTTACATTCCATCTAATTATGATTTTTTCCAGAATAAAACAATGACATTCAATTTGGCATATCCAGGCCATATGGTCCTACCAACTGTATTTGCAACACAAAACATGATGTTCAAAAAAACTTTGCAATTCTCCTATATCCTGTTCTAGGGATGAGTATCATCACCGGAAAGTCTCCCTTCATCAAGGCTACCACTTGGTTCTTCTTTTTACCCCAGATTTCTTGTCAGTTTGCTCATACGAATCGTGTATCATCAAGAAGAAAATCAGGATCCAGTATAACCAGATACATGAATACAATCCCTTGGTGTGTTGTTCTGTGTCATGGGGTATCGCTAATATCACCTCCTCAAATCCTTTCGTCGGTCAGAAACTTTACTGCTTCATCCCCAGCCACAGTCATATAGGAATTATTACGACCTTCATTAAGTAAAGGTTCAAACTTTTTATGCTGCCTTCCAAGCTTAGCTTCCCACAGCAACAGCTTATAGAATGTCATGCGTAACTCAGAAATTTCAGCCTCCTCCTACCTGAGCTGTTTCCCACAACGTGTTGCTCGCCATATTGCATGTCACCAGGATTAATTCGACCACCCTACTGGGTTCGGTTCCTAGTTGATTTCTTTTTTCTTTTTTCTTCTCCGTATGCATTCTTTTTCTTTACTTCTTAGTAATCTCCTCTTGAAAACTGTCACCTCCATTGTTGTCGGTGGCAGATCATCTGCTTCTGAGTCGTTACTTGAAAGCTGCAGGGAGTCGTCTGTGCAATCTATTAGTGCAGCCTTTTCTTCCTTAGCCAAAATCTTCCCGTGTTTATCCCCCTCCCCCTCTTGCCTTAGACATGGAGCAAAGCTTAGACAGTCGGTGAAAATCGAAACTCTTGGTGCAGATTGAAACATGTGTAACGTCTGACCAGCAAGGTGGTGTCCACAGGAATGAGTCCGAAAGAGGCGTGGGAGAGTAGAGCACATAAAGTTGTCTCCATTCTTAGATTTTATTAGCAGATATAGACATTGCTTGAGTAACCAATATTTTCATAAGCAACTTCCAACCCACAGTAACGCGAGAAAAACCTTAAAAGTTGCCTGATTCCGCCGCGAGCGAACCTTATAGTTTTGAAGGTCACGTTATAGCCACTAAACTGTGGAAATTATGTTACCTTTACCGAAGGTGTTTCACTTTCATTACTGAAGAATATGATTCGGTGTCATAACTGAAGCAGATGCTTGGGTTTGTTAAGTGAAACATATATTTCAGTGCCATTAATGACGTACTTGTTTCTATATGGCTACTGAAGAAATGCTTGAATATATTCCTGAAGCATACGTTTCACTTTCATTTCTGAAACGGATCTTTCAGTGTCTTTAATGATGCAGATGTTTCATTATCATCATTGAAGTAGATGTTTTAGAATCATTGCTCAAGTTGGCGTTTTAGAGTGATTATCGAAGTAGGCGATTGAGTGTCAGTATTAATCTAGATGATCGAGGGTCACTACTGAACAAGATATTGTAATGTCTTTCTGAGGAGGGGAAGCCGATATTTGAACGTCATTACTGAAGCAGGTCTTTTAGTGTTAATACTGAATCACAATTTAAATTTTTCAAAACAATCAAATATTTCAGTTTCATAACTGAGGCAGATTTTTTATATTTTTGCTTAGCGGTTAAGGGAAAGCAACGGACATTACAAGAGGTTCATGAAAGATCGCCAGGCAGAAAGGTGTTGCTTAGAATGACCTTATTGTAGACCATTCTGGAGGTTCACTGGATGGTTCCAGTAGGTCTCGACAAGTGAGGTAATCCAGAGGTTTCAGTAGCAGGAACAAATGTCGCACCAAAACAATCCAGAGGTTCACCATAAACCTCAGCAACAAAGACTGGAATCACATTACTAATATAGAGAACATCCTAAAGGCCCCGTGGAAGGTCCCAAGAAGTAGATGTGGAAGTAATGGAACAAACTTCATCTTAAGAGGTTTCCATCAGTCAGACATACCAAGTCTCCAACAGTGGGCGGAAAAGTCACGCAATCAGCTAAGTTCTTCCACCGTCCCTCCGAGGGACGTAACTATCCCGCCGATTGAAGTAAATCTTTCAGCAATTACAAAACGAACTCCTACGCATTTGGCGTCAATACATTTTCTAAAAGATTTATTAGTATCCTTCCATGTGTTCGTAATGCATATAACGACAAATTACTTAACGTGAACGAATTTTAGTGTTTAATTCAGTATGTACAATTTCTTATTCTTAGCAACAATTCTAGTTAATTCTAAGGATGAATCTAACAACATTTACAAATCTGAGTTGCAGTTAATGTATGTGGGCTATTTAGGAGGCCTGAGATAGTGTTCTGCCGTTCGTGGTATTGTACTGCAGCCCGTTATCACACACTTATTTCTTCATGATTTCTACCTGTTGTTTATTCTTTTCTACTTATGTGGAAATACCTATATATCAAGTATAAGATACAATAAGAAAATTAGACCTTATCCCACCTGATCATTCCTTACCATTCTTATCATTCTGTACGTTTTCACTTATTCTGTAAACAATCATTGTATTTGGTGGTGGCGGGTGCATGATTCATTCCACTAAAATCACAAGTCTTTCAGGATCTTCCAACTTCTTGTCTCATATCAGATCCCTGGATGCAACGATGTCGTCAAAAGCTGGAGTAGTTTAATAAACTTTCAATGTAGAGATTAAAAGGAGCCTCCACCAGCAGACACAGGAGTCAGGGAAAACGTTCTGTCTTTCTCTCAGACACCGAGGCAAATAACTGACTCTTCCTTTAATCCACTTTTCCACTCTGACCTGTTTATGTTATTACTCAGGATGGGTCTAGTCTAGAGATTGGTCCCTTCCCATAATAAAAAAAAAATACTCATAACAGAGCATAGTCTTTGTCCATTGACGTCTGATTTATGGGCCCATCACGCTTCCACTGCGCCATTCATGTCATTTTCCTAAGGAAAGATCATCTATGTAATTAACGATATCCTCATTTAAACAGTAAGTCTTGTGTGTCCGGCCAATGTACAACTGGAACTCTTGTTTATTTATGGCCCAGCGGTAGAGGGAGAGAAGTGAACATTACAATGGCTGAATCTTTTCGTACCAATGCCACACTGTAATGATAAAATGTAGTGAGTTGTTGAGTATTGTGTGACCTACCAGTGGTGGAGGTACGAAACCAGCAACTCCCTGGAGTAGAAACCGAAAAAATGTCCAAATGAGAGTGAAAAAACAATACCCGTAGTTAAGAAAGACAAGTGGATATGCTTTCAGAATCAGAATAAAATTTTGTAGGTTTGATTCCTATGGACTTAGGTGTCAAGAAGGTATAAAGAGCTGTAGTGTGCCTGATGAGGTTTAGAATGATCCTCTGGAATGTTCTTAACATTACATAATGTTTGCATCCTGTACTTATTTGCATGTGCATAGTGAACATCTGGAGTGGTCATCAGGTAACTTGAATGTGTGACTCCTGTGTTTGCATTTCTAGGGTTCTCCTTAACCTCCAGTGTTGTATTATGATGTAGTGTGAGGCTCTACCTTTGTTGAGGTTTCCAGTGAACTTCAGGGAAGCTAATAAGGATGAATTTCATATAACACAAATGCCTTTCAGAGGTTTAGTTATTTATTATTCATTTTCTTGAGATTACATACAATCTCTGATTAACTCCTGTGCTTGTATGAATGTGAAGTTTCTTGTAAGTATTGGAGTTGTCTTACATAAAGTGTCGCCCCCGGATGGGCTCGAACCACCAACCTTTCGGTTAACAGCCGAACGCGCTAACCTATTGTGCCACGGAGGCTTGGATATAACTCATCTTAAGGCAGAATTGATGACGAGTGCTTGAGGCACTGACTGTTTTAGGTAACATGTAGGAGTCATGTGCAGTAGGAGAGGATATAGTGGTCGTGTTCAGAACCGAATTCAGACAAGGGCATATGTAGCTCTTGAGTATTACTTCTGTGGAAAAACACACAAGATATTGGAATTTCAACTGAAAAACCATTATGATTATCATTACATTATTCCTGTATGGAAGTCAGGTATAGAGGCAAACCATCTCTTATCTTCTTATTCATTTTTTTTTTTTGTCGCTGTCTCCCGCGTTTGCGAGGTAGCGCAAGGAAACAGACTAAAGAAATGGCCCAACCCACCCCCATACACATGTATATACATACGTCCACACACGCAAATATACATACCTACACAGCTTTCCACGGTTTACCCCAGACGCTTCACATGCCTTGATTCAATCCACTGTCAGCACGTCAACCCCGGTATACCACATCGCTCCAATTCACTCTATTCCTTGCCCTCCTTTCACCCTCCTGCATGCTCAGGCCCCGATCACACAAAATCTTTTTCACTCCATCTTTCCACCTCCAATTTGGTCTCCCTCTTCTCCTCGTTCCCTCCACCTCCGACACATATATTCTCTTGGTCAATCTTTCCTCACTCATTCTCTCCATGTGCCCGAACCATTTCAAAACACCCTCTTCTGCTCTCTCAACCACGCTCTTTTTATTTCCACACATCTCTCTTACCCTTACGTTACTTACTCGATCAAACCACCTCACACCACACATTGTCCTCAAACATCTCATTTCCAGCACATCCATCCTCCTGCGCACAACTCTATCCATAGCCCACGCCTCGCAACCATACAACATTGTTGGAACCACTATTCCTTCAAACATACCCATTTTTGCTTTCCGAGATAATGTTCTCGACTTCCACACATTCTTCAAGGCTCCCAGATTTTTCGCCCCCTCCCCCACCCTATGATCCACTTCCGCTTCCATGGTTCCATCCGCTGCCAGATCCACTCCCAAATATCTAAAACACTTCACTTCCTCCAGTTTTTCTCCATTCAAACTCACCTCCCAATTGACTTGACCCTCAACCCTACTGTACCTAATAACCTTGCTCTTATTCACATTTACTCTTAACTTTCTTCTTTCACACACTTTACCAAACTCAGTCACCAGCTTCTGCAGTTTCTCACATGAATCAGCCACCAGCGCTGTATCATCAGCGAACAACAACTGACTCATTTCCCAAGTTCTCTCATCCACAAGAGACTGCAGACTTGCCCCTCTTTCCAAAACTCTTGCATTCACCTCCCTAACAACCCCATCCATAAACAAATTAAACAACCATGGAGACATCACACACCCCTGCCGCAAACCTACATTCACTGAGAACCAATCACTTTCCTCTCTTCCTACACGTACACATGCCTTACATCCTCGATAAAAACTTTTCACTGCTTCTAACAACTTGCCTCCCACACCATATATTCTTAATACCTTCCACAGAGCATCTCTATCAACTCTATCATATGCCTTCTCCAGATCCATAAACGCTACATACAAATCAATTTGCTTTTCTAAGTATTTCTCACATACATTCTTCAAAGCAAACACCTGATCCACACATCCTCTACCACTTCTGAAACCACACTGCTCTTCCCCAATCTGATGCTCTGTACATGCCTTCACCCTCTCAATCAATATCCTCCAATATAATTTACCAGGAATACTCAACAAACTTATACCTCTGTAATTTGAGCACTCACTCTTATCCCCTTTGTCTTTGTACAATGGCACTATGCACGCATTCCGCCAATCCTCAGGCACCTCACCATGAGTCATACATACATTAAATAACCTTACCAACCAGTCAACACAGTCACCCCCTTTTTTAATAAATTCCACTGCAATACCATCCAAACCTGCTGCCTTGCCGGCTTTCATCTTCCGCAAAGCTTTTACTACCTCTTCTCTGTTTACCAAATCATTTTCCCTAACCCTCTCACTTTGCACACCACCTCGACCAAAACACCCTATACCTGCCACTCTATCATCAAACACATTCAACAAACCTTCAAAATACTCACTCCATCTCCTTCTCACATCACCACTACTTGTTATCACCTCCCCATTTGCGCCCTTCACTGAAGTTCCCATTTGCTCCCTTGTCTTACGCACTTTATTTACCTCCCTCCAGAACATCTTTTTATTCTCCCTAAAATTTAATGATACTCTCTCACCCCAACTCTCATTTGCCCTTTTTTTCACCTCTTGCACCTTTCTCTTGACCTCCTGTCTCTTTCTTTTATACATCTCCCACTCAATTGCATTTTTTTCCCTGCAAAAATCGTCCAAATGCCTCTCTCTTCTCTTTCACTAATTCTCTTACTTCTTCATCCCACCACTCACTACCCTTTCTAATCAACCCACCTCCCACTCTTCTCATGCCACAAGCATCTTTTGCGCAATCCATCACTGATTCCCTAAATACATCCCATTCCTCCCCCACTCCCCTTACTTCCATTGTTCTCACCTTTTTCCATTCTGTACTCAGTCTCTCCTGGTACTTCCTCACACAAGTCTCCTTCCCAAGCTCACTTACTCTCACCACCCTCTTCACCCCAACATTCACTCTTCTTTTCTGAAAACCCATACAAATCTTCACCTTAGCCTCCACAAGATAATGATCAGACATCCCTCCAGTTGCACCTCTCAGCACATTAACATCCAAAAGTCTCTCTTTCGCGCGCCTGTCAATTAACACGTAATCCAATAACGCTCTCTGGCCATCTCTCCTACTTACATAAGTATACTTATGTATATCTCGCTTTTTAAACCAGGTATTCCCAATCATCAGTCCTTTTTCAGCACATAAATCTACAAGCTCTTCACCATTTCCATTTACAACACTGAACACCCCATGTATACCAATTATTCCCTCAACTGCCACATTACTCACCTTTGCATTCAAATCACCCATCACTATAACCCGGTCTCGTGCATCAAAACCACTAACACACTCATTCAGCTGCTCCCAAAACACTTGCCTCTCATGATCTTTCCTCTCATGCCCAGGTGCATATGCACCAATAATCACCCATCTCTCTCCATCAACTTTCAGTTTTACCCATATTAATCGAGAATTTACTTTCTTACACTCTATCACATACTCCCACAACTCCTGTTTCAGGATTATTGCTACTCCTTCCCTTGCTCTTGTCTTCTCACTAACCCCTGACTTTACTCCCAAGACATTCCCAAACCACTCTTCCCCTTTACCCTTGAGCTTCGTTTCACTCAGAGCCAAAACATCCAGGTTCCTTTCCTCAAACCTACTACCTATCTCTCCTTTTTTCACATCTTGGTTACATCCACACACATTTAGGCACCCCAATCTGAGCCTTCGAGGAGGATGAGCACTCCCCGCGTGACTCCTTCTGTTTCCCATTTTAGAAAGTTAAAAAATACAAGGAGGGGAGGATTTCTGGCCCCCCGCTCCCGTCCCCTCTAGTCGCTTTCTACGACACGCGAGGAATGCGTGGGAAGTATTCTTTAACCCCTATCCCCAGGGATAATATATATATATATATATATATATATATATATATATATATATATATATATATATATATATATATATATATATATATATATATATATATATATATATATATATATATATATATATATATATATATATATATATACACATACACACACACATACATACACACATATAAACACACACACACATACATATATATACATATGAAAAATGTAAGAAACAATTTAGAAAACTGAAACTTCTAGCTTGAAATGAAATGAAAAAATGGATGTCACATAATGGTTCAACCTCTGGCTATGGAAAAAGGAAATGTATAATTTATTAGACAAACGTCAATAGTAGTTCTCATCAATTTGACTACTGTATCAATAAGCTTCAATGTCTAAGCTACATTTTTTCCAAGTTCACTATTTTCTTGTCAAAGCACCATGTATGAAAACTATCACTCCAGTAACACAACTATAAACATTTACTTCCCCTTTAAAAAAGTTCTGGGGGAGTCTGTCTCGATACACTGCGGGACACTCTACCACCTGGCGAGGTTTGTGTTGCAATGGTTCTTGATTCACAAACGTAGTAGCATCACTGTTGGGCCAAGGTAGTTCCGTTGGCGAAGAGGAGCTCATGAAACATGTCGGAAAGCATGCTACCTTACTCAGCAGCTGATAAGACATCGCTGGTTCGATGCCCCCAATCTGTCTAACTTGCCGTGGACGATGTCAAACTGGGTCACGTCCTCCTGTAAACTGTAGTGATATTGCTGGGCTATGTAGAATATTAGAATATTACATATTCTAATATCCTGTCTCTTAGGCATTCATCTGGCTGCATCACATATTCTATGATAAGTATTGGGATAATGCCTTGCAATGCTCCAGTAATATGCTACTCAAACTAATCCTCTAAAATGACTTAATACCTTTTATAAGCTTCAAGCTCTTAATGTACTAAAATGTCTTATATAGTCAAATAAAAAAACATGTTCCGTCTGAGGCTGGGGTGTTTCCAGGTTACCTTGGCACAACAGGTTAGCGCGTTAGGCTGTTCACCGAAGGGTTAGTGAATCGAGCTCATCAGGAAAGACACTTGATTATAAGGACATCTGCCAGGAGCCTCTACATCCACACATGGAAATCACTCCATAAACCGTGCCTATTCATGCTCAGCGGCTTCCTTGAGGCACAATGGAACAAGGAA
Organism: Panulirus ornatus; assembly: GCF_036320965.1. Taxonomy (NCBI): domain Eukaryota; kingdom Metazoa; phylum Arthropoda; class Malacostraca; order Decapoda; family Palinuridae; genus Panulirus; species Panulirus ornatus. The sequence goes on from NC_092232.1 coordinate 40,939,612, forward strand.
CAACACTTTCCCTCAAGATTGCTTGAAACCTCAAAATGAAGGTACTATTATGATCACATGACAAGACCACATCTGTAGTTTACCAGACCCCTCAAAAGCAGACAAGCGTCATACAACCATATCAACTTTTAGTTACGCTAGAGGTTTACTACATACATGTAAAGAAGTAATGGATACATGGTACAAGAGTATGCTAAGTCCATTCCACAGATTCATTCTAAACCTCATCATCCAGACTACAGCGCTTTATACCTACCTAACAGAAGTCAGTATATAGAAATACAGCTTATAAATTCTAAATGCTATTTTGAAAACCAAGCTAATTTTCTAGCCAAACTTATGCTATTCTTTCTACCTTTTATCGACATCACTTCGGTTTCTACTCCTGGGAGCTGTCTATTTTCGTATCTCCTCCACTTGTATGCCATGCAGTACTCAACAAGCCACCACATTACATTATTACAATGTGCCTATTGCTAAGAAGAAAGTCGGCCATTGATATGTCCTCATCTTTCCCTCCACCGTTAAGTCACACATACACAAGGGTCCTGGTCTAGTTTCGTCCCGACACACCAGACTTCATGTTAATAGGAACTTAACGTTAGTCATATGGATTGATATCTTCACCTAATGATATGGAGACATATACTTCAGTAATGACTGAGACACATGCTTTAGCTATTACCCTGAAACATCTACTTTAGGCGTCAAAGTATAACATATGCTTCAGATACACATCGATAATAAAGCCGAGTAATACACTTCAGTAACAACACTAAGACGTGACCCTGAAAAATAACAATCAAACATCTGTTCAGTAATGAAACTGAAACATATGGTTCAGTAATGAGACCTGAAGAAAGCTGCTTCAGTTTTGATCCACAGAAATGAGCTTCAAAAGTGACATTAAAGCATTTGCTTCAGTAATGACATTGAAACATGATTTTGTAATAATACTGAAACTTTTCTTTCCTTAATGAAGATGAGACATTTGATAGCGAACTGACAGTGAAAAATCTGCTTCGGCTGTGACATGTGCTTTGATGATGACATTGAAACATATGTCTCAGTAATGACACTATGACATCTCCTTCAGTGATGGCAATGAAACTTCTGTTTCGTTAAAGTTAATACAGTTTCCGTAGTGTAGTGGTTATCACGTGTGCTTAACACGCACAAGGTCCCCGGTTCGATCCCGGGCGGAAACAGAAAAGTCTTAAGGGTTTCATCACTTTTCCTTGTGTGGGAAGTTGGTGATGGAAAGAGTTGTTTCATCAATTGATATTACTGCTATTGGAATCAGTTAACTGAATCTATTTTAGATAAGAGAACAGCATTATGAGTTGTATACTACCAGTTCACTTTCTTATCAGTAAAGATAAACAGTCACTAGAGTTGGGCCAACACTTCTCCAGTCAGTACTTGTATTACCATTGGTTATACCATTGGTCCATAT